>NW_003528496.1:606419-608402 GCF_000181795.1 Trichinella spiralis
ANNNGGTNGAATATAGAAAAGNNAGAAAGGATAGTTACACCGAAATAAAATAGTTTTTTGATTTGTAAATAATATTGCAGATTTTTAAATTTCTTATTTAAATAAAAATATACGAAAGAAANCANNNACTCTGGTGAACAGGAGCAGAAGGAACATTGGGAAAGATTAAAGATNAAAATTCGTTTGCAAACCAGAAACATTTTCAGAGAACAGGCAGGAAAANCNGAAAAGTATTTCAATGCTAACAAAAATTAGCAGTTGCTTGTCCTAGTTTTAATTCAAACTGCAGCTGTGGACAATTTATCACTTGTTGACTTTCCCTTTGTATTAAAATCGCCTTTACCAACACATGTGATGTGACGAGAAACGCGAACAATGTTTGACAAAGGCATATGCGAGAAATCAAGCGTAAAATTAAGTGAAATTGCGAGCTAACGCGTAACGTTAGCATTAGTACCCGGAAATTGGAAGTGTTGCTACAACATTCCAGATTTTTCAAACAGATTATTCAGTATTCTGACATTACACCCGGAAGTTAATATCCAATCTTGATAAATTTCAACAGGCAGCACATTTATTTACAAATAGTGAGAGCCGATTTATATATCAGGAGGGAAATCGGTGCATTTGGCATAACGTCACTGTGGTATACAATAAAATAGAGAACAATGATAAAAATTATTTTCAGAAATGCTGATTTTTTGTCTTCCATTTCCATGACCGTTTTTATTGCCGGATAGCAGAAGCAAATCAAGTGGCACAACACTTCTGCACGGGTGCTGAAAATCAAAATAACCAAAATCACTAAATGCCAATAATAATTTTGCAAATTTTGATAGCGACTTCGAACATTCTTTTCTTCAACTTTACCGAAAACCTCTCCAACAATTGTATTTTCATTCACTAATCGCATTGGTGATTGATATCCGCACAAATATGTTGAACAATATTTTCCATTTCAAAGCAATGCATACAGTGACTACGAGCAACTTGCGCACTTCAACAAAATGATAGTTATAAAAACAATGTAAACTTACAAATATCCCATGATAAATCATAAACGTTCATGTGAGGAAAGTAACATCAATTTCAAACAATTAATTGTATGAACACTTCAAAAAGCTTTGTTCTTCATTTAATATGCACGTAAATTATTCTGCATCAAAGTTATTACTCATCAGAAATCATGTTATCAAAAGTTGTTTCGAACTGGGATAACTTTTGTGAAATGTTGCATCCAAAATTCATATTTGCCATTAAGCATGAGCAAAACTGTCAGAAAAAGCAATACATTTTTCAATGATCAATTTGGGGTGGTCGATTTCGGGACAAATTTTCACGGTCTAATTTTACTGGTCGTTGAACTCGCTATTTCATTGGACCTTCAATTCGTCGTCTTACTGGTTTTCCTTATCTAATTGCTCATTGATTCAAACTCTACAGTTGTGATTATCTGTAATGTTCCTCATTTCATTGGTTCAAATATTCCATTTAGGATACGTAACTTTAATAGTGGTGACGTAACATTAATAATGAAAATATTCCTAATTTGGGAATTGTTTCAATCAAGATTTATAAGTTTTATCATTCATTGAAATTTTGCTTTTCCAATATATTATTAGTGAAGTTTATACTTTTTAGTGATCAAAGTTTTCAACAATAATTTTTATCATTATTCTATATTTTATTGTACCAGAGTGACGTTATATCAAATGCGATAGTAATAATTCAGAAGAAACGATACAAAAATAAGTCAAATAGTGATTTTTATTTTTCACTACCCAACAGCAGCAACAACAACAGTAAAGAACAGTCAACAACAACAATAAACAACATAACAGTGAACAATATTAAAGTAGAAACGACGAAAAAGAATAATACAATACAATGAAATAAAATACGAGTATAATATAATATAATATAATATAATATAATATAATATAATACAATACAATACAAATATAATATAGTACAATACACACA
>NW_003528496.1:608421-611493 GCF_000181795.1 Trichinella spiralis
GGAGCTGGGAGCNTGTTNCATAAAAACCCGTTATGACTTTTTAGCACGCCTTTTCTGNTTGNAGCCGNANTTCTGCCAACTTTNCCAANGTGGTNTATTCGTCCNTAATATTTACATTNNNATGTAAANTTCCNAAAGCGNCCAGTCTTTCATCGGNTCATNCCACTCCTCGCCGNAAAGTNATTGNGAATAAGGNCTAANTAAATTACCNCNGTAGTNNGNCCNTGCATTCNAAGCAGGTNGTTCAGGAATTNGGAATCCNGNTTTCAGGGAATGCCCGGTGTTCAGGAAGTCTGCNGGAAGCGCTTTGCCCGATGTTTGTACATTGCGGCTCGCACCCGCTTAAAAACCGGAATGTAGAAGGCTCAGCTGACGCGGCAGAGGCTTCTTCATCATATATTGCGGGGATGGGCTTCGTTTCATCGGTACTTCGTTTTTTTAGAAGTGCCTTCTTCTCCATTTTATATGCCAGATGCTCGTCTACCTGGCAGGTTTCAACGTGATCTTTTCGATTGATCACGGCCGTAACTTCTAAATCTGTCCATACTGCACCCTTGCAGCCCTTTTTATCCTATACCAAAATAAGGTAATTGCTAATAACAAGGAACGCATGCTGTACATTCAACGCATTCCTTTGAACACCTCCAACATTTCTTCTGTTTGCCCGTGTGTTTCAATTTGTATGCCCTTCCTTCAAAAACAAGGGCCATACTGCCATTACAATTCGGTACAAGACACAGCACAAGAATATCAGCCATTGTAAAAATGCTGAACAGAACAGAAAGTAATTCGGATAACTCGGGAAAGCAATAAGTTGCGATGCGGAAAGTTTCGAGTGATATTTTTACATATTCAATCTGACTTGACCTAAATTCCAACTCCAATAGCTTACATTATCAAACTGTCACTCTGTCAAAATTTGTGACTGATTTATTGGAACAACTGCCGTTGTTTACTGGGAAAAGAAGCAACTGTTGTCGTTACTGAACCAGAGAACAACAACTTAACAAGCAGAGTTGCGTTCAGATCGTGTAGAGAGTTGTTGGTGTGATCCTTTTCGTTTGTACTTTGCCTGTGTTTGATTGTATATTCAATAAAATATATTCGAGATTATCATATACGAAAGGCGAGATTTGTGAAATTTAAATTTAGCCGCGAAAGAAGACAGTTAGTTGTAGAACCTAATTGTCTATAACAAAGTGTAGTACGATTACCTTGCAAGTCTACTACACACCAAATATATAAATAAATTTGTTTTTTGATTTATAAATAATATTGCAGATTTTTAATTTTTTATATAAATAAAATATACGAAGGAAAGCAATAACTCTGGTGAACAGGAGCAAAAGAAACATTGGAAAGATTAAAGATAAAATTCGTTTGCAAACGAGAAACATTTTCAGAAACAGCAAAATAAAATCAGAAAAGTATTTCGATGCTAACAAAAATTAGCAGTTGCTTGTCCTGGTTTTAATTTCAAACTGCAGCTGTGGACAATTTATCACTTGTTGACTTTCCCTTTGTATTAGAGCAATTTCTAACAAATGGATAAGCATCTTATACATAAATCTTATATAATTGCCAGCTAAAACGAAAATTATCTGATGAACTCAGATAAATAAAAGTAAAACATTTTGAAAGCGGAATGAAAGCGATGGACAGCACCAAGCAGAATAGTAGTTAAAGCTGCTTCAAATTCTCTCTGCAGTGGACACCGCGTTCTTTGATGTCAGCATTTGTACGCCATTTGTATGTGATTAATTTTATTCTATCACAATCAACAAGAGGCATTAGTGCCACAAGGAATATCACAACTTGATGTTCAATGGTTGAAAAAATGAGAAATGAAAACTAATTGTTGCAACAGCTATTAAAAATAGAATTCAAAACCGTCCAATTCATTTTTGTTTGGTCCTGCGTTTGAGTTCTGTATTTTGCGTTCGAGAGTTATTTGAATCATTTTCTGTTCTGTTCATCATTTTCACAATGGCTGATATTTCTGAGCTGCGTTTTGTAACAAATCGTGGCGGAAGTACGTCTCTTGTTTCTCAAGGAAGGACATACAAATTGAGATACACCAATAAACAGAGAAAACATTGGGTTTGCTCAAAAGTATGCGCTAAATGTACAGTGTGTGTCCTTCGTTATTAAGGGTTAGGTTACTTTGGTATAGGGCAGAGAAGGCTGCAAGGGTGTCATATGGACAAACCTGGATGTGACATATGTGATCACGCAAAAGGATCACATCGAAAGCTGCCCAGTGGATGAGCATTTAGCATACAAAATGGAAAAAAAGGCGGTTTTGAAAAAACGAAGCGCGGAAGAAACAAAACCCATCCTCGCCATTTACGATGAAGAAGTTTCCGCCGCGTCCGCTGTGCCATCTGCATCTGGCCATTTTCCGCTTTTTAAACGAGTGGAGTCCACGATGTACAGCCACCGGTCAAAGCGATACCTAAAATTGCCTGAACATCGTCGGGACCAGCAAAGCCCTGACGCATTCAGGACAACAATGGCCGGTGAAGATTTTTTGCTGTGGCAGAGTGCACCGAGGCATATATTGGTATTGGCTACGGGTTCTAACATTAGACTGATGGCAACCAGGCAAACCTGGGCATTGGATGGTACATTCAAGATTGTACCTCAATGGTATCAACAACTGTTTACCATCCATTCCTTTTTGGCGGGCAAGCTGGTGCTAGTAGTCTATTGTTTATGTACGGATAAAGATATTCCCACATACGGGTTTATTTTAAGCAAGTCAGGTATAACTGGTAATCCTCAGCGTCAATCTTAATCCAAAAACAATAATTTGTGATTCTGAAATCTCTCTGATACCACTTTGTTAATATTATGTTAATGTTATGTTGTTTATTGTTGTTGTTGTTGACTGTTCTTTACTGTTGTTGTTGCTGCTGTTGGGTAGTGAAAAATAAAAATCACTATTTGACTTATTTTTGTATCGTTTCTTCTGAATTATTACTATCGCATTTGATATAACGTCACTCTGGTACCATAAAATATAGAATAATGATAAAAATTGTTGAAAACGNNNATCACTAAANAGTATAA
>NW_003528496.1:611570-617815 GCF_000181795.1 Trichinella spiralis
AAANNNNGAATATTTTCATTATTAATGTTACGTCACCACTATTAAAGTTACGTAATCCTTAAATGGAATATTTGAACCAATNAAATNAAGAACATTACATCTAATCACAACTGAAGAGGTTTGAATCAATGAGCAATTAGGTGAGGAAAACCCAATNAGACGACGAAAATAAGGTCCAATGAAATAGCGAGTTCAACAACCAGTAAGAAAAGGCGGTGAAAATTTGTCCCCAAGGAGACCAAACACAAAAACCAACACTAGTTACGTCACCACCAGCTACTACTGATCTTCAGGTATTAGTAAGTATACGGTAGTTCATATCTGATGTTCTCGTCATCTGAAATTACAAATATACACTACAATCAATGGGACGTTTTTTACACTAATAAAATGATACAAGTCATTAGCCAATTACTGATGAACCACTGTACATCCTATCTGCGAACAGCCAATTGTGGAATTTTAGCAGATGAGTTCAGAACACTGAGTAAAATAGTACATTTATTTGACTGAGTTTTGCTGACAAGCGATTGTCTGTAAACGCAAAACGAACGCGATCGGTTAAGCACAATCAAGTTCTACGGTCTGAAATATATGCAGTTCACTTGCGAGAAAGCGACGGGAATTTTGTCGCCAACAAAAATGTTCACTTAAAAAGCAGACTAAACAGTATTAACTGGTCCTTGGAAAGAAAGCTTATTATTTTAATTATATCCTTTGTTTAATTTTAATTTTTTTATTCATTTATAAATTGAATACAGTTGTTTACAGTACTTTATCTCGATCTTGAAGATCAGGAAGATGTGCATGTACGTGTACTTATGTGCAGCATTATGTAGCTGGTTTTTCCTACGATGTGTATTATTTAGCTTCTGTATTGTTACGGTTATACTGGCATACAATGAATACATATCTCAAGAATACTAATACCACAGAAATCTCGTGGGCTAAGCGAACAAAAAATGTTACCAAAGAAAAGTTGTGTAAGCGTAAAAAGCTTTCATCTGTGATTTTTTTGTGTTTTTGAAGAGCACTCCATATGTCAAAAGTTACTGAAATGTTCAACTATTGTAAGTTGTTTTCTTATTTTCAGCAGTTTATTATTGTTATTTGTCTTGTTGTTGTTGTTTTGAATAGCTTTACTAGTGAGTTTCTTTACTTTGTGGCTGTGGCCAACTTGTTTAAAACTTTTATGGATTCTTTTCTATAATATAAATGTAAAATAGTTTAACATAATTTTAATGTGATTTGATTTTTTGTAAATGGGCTGTAAAAATTTCAATTTTTTTTGTTAAATGTTTTTCTTTTTTCATTTCACGACAGTAAATTCCTGGAAAATGAAAATGATTAAACTGTTTTTTAGATTGATTTCACTAATTTACGGAAGCCATGAAAATTCAAACAAGAATGGAAAAGCAGGCGAAGCCAAAATCGGGGCTTTCATGAGTCATCTTCGCTGGCCGGTTCTCTTTCTATGGATAAATGAGATATATTTTGTATGAACACTGATGAAGAATAATCCTCAAGCTACCGCTATACCGAAATACCGCAAGTTACCGAAATTAAACATAACGAAGCTTATGTAAAGTTTTCGCTATGGTGCCAGGATGCAGGAAACGAAGCTGTGGGGTTCGATTTGGTCAATGTGTGTCGAGCTTCTAAACATTTAATAAACGTCTCTCAGTCAATCAGAGATCAATGAAAGTAGCTGAAACCAACGACCTATCAGAATGAAAATAATTTGACTTTTAGCCTGAATACAGATAGATTTCGCTAAACTCGACGGCGAACAGTTCTGTCGTTTACATTCTGGTCATCTGAGACGCAGCGTACCCAACGGTAGCAATTTGCACGATGCACGAAATTGCGTTTCTGTGATTCGGCCTTTCAAGGAAGAAGACTCTTTTGCAGAAAGTTGTAGAAGCGTTGTTGAATTTCGAGTAAGGACATCCGTTTGATGGTGATAGATCAGGTGTGCGTATCCCGGACGCCCAGACGGCCAGACCTTTCTTACATGAACCCACAGGTAGAAGATTCTCATCCATTTCCGCTAATTGTGAGTGAACTCGCAAGCGGTCATCAGAAAAATGTATATCCATGTCCGCCTGCATAAACAAGATGGAGATGTCTGTTGGTTCGTGTAATGAAAACTGAAAGAAAGGGTCAACTAGATTCGACGAATGACAAAAATGCAGAGGAACGCTGCGGTGAGCGCTGGGCAGTCGTCACGCTGCAGACTTACGCTGAAACGATCTCACATACGCAGAGACATACAGCGCTGTAAAGAATCACGGCGTATTGTCGATGATTTGAAACGAACTGTCAGGTGCCCCCTGACGTTCGCCAGATGGGAAATCTCACCATGGAAGAGTTGTGGACTGCTGAGAACACGTGGGAACCGCGGAGCTAGGAAGCGGCTTCCAGACAAGAGCACACAGCTCTGCCACGCAGGAGACACGTAGCTGAAAGCAGGATATGTTTAGCGATCTAGCTGCTTAATCCGTGTCTGCGGAAGATTGGAGAACGGAGACTTGTTACCGTCAACGAGACTTGTAGCGATCTTACCTAGGAAGCACGTATCGCATACGTTGATGTCAGCATTTGTGCGCCATTTGTGTGTGATTAATAATTTTCTGTCAACATCAGCAAAAGGCATTGGTGCCACAAGAAATATCAATCAAAGTTGATCTTCAATTGTAGATAAGATGAGAAATGAAAACTAAATGTTGCAAAATGGTTATTTAAAACGGAGTACAAAACCGTTAAATTTATTTCCCTGGTTTTCCGTGTAGCTGTGTGCCTGTGTGCTTCGTATTTGAGAGTTGTTATTAATGGAGAATGATGAAATTCAGTTTGTGTCTACTCAAAGGAACCAACAAAAATTGGTGTACAGAGGAAAGTGTTACACCCTCAAGCCGACGAATCGCAATGACGAATGTTGGATATGCGCATCAGTAAATAGAATTCTTTTATTATAGCACGTTGTTATTATTGTGTAATATCATTTGCTTGCAATTTCATTTTCAATTTAGGGAATGAGAGGTTGCCCTGGCAAACTGTACACTAATCTGGATGCCACCCATGTAATACGAACCGGTGAGCATGCAGACGGCTGTCCAGTAGATGCCTATGCATTCTATCATCAGCAGCAGCTGAATGAATTGAAAAGGCTGGCTGCAGGGGATCCGAGGCCGGTATTGGAAATTTATGATGAGCTAGCAAGCAATGCCTCCACCAGTTTAGAAACTGCCGCATATTTTCCATCGTGGGATCAGGCCCGGAACACAATGTACTACAGTCGCGCAAAGAGATACCCACGACTTTCGGCCAGGCGGCAGGATCTGCGGCTCACTGCCGAGCAGACAACAACAAAATCCGGTGCGAAATTTTTAATGCATCATTCGCCGCCCAGTGATATATTAATTTTTGCCAACGAGGCTGGTGTGCGGCTGCTGGCTCAGAGTAACGCTGGTGCGTGGATGGGATCTTTAAGATTGTCTCTTGCTGGTGTACCAGCAGTTGTTTAACCTTGTTTACTATAAGAACTAATTATATGGATAATCAAGGAATAAGAAAAAACGTAAAAATGCGAATGGCATTAGATTCCACATAGGCATTGGATATCCATATGGAAAGTTGGCACAGTCGCATGAACTATGGAGCACGTGAACAGGGATTCTATCAGTTTTTACAACTGATCATCGATGAATAGGGTAAAATTGAGACGGTGGTGCGGCAAATGGATGATGGCTATACGTGGGGAAGGTGCTCCGTTAGACGTAGCGCAGCTTACAGAGACCAGCAGCGACGGGTGGCTGCGCTAACGGGTGCATTGCACCGTAGTGATATTGGTATAGAACAATTTTTAAGAGCTTATCACTAGACCCTGGATTTTGCTATAAATGCTTTTTTCTACCTTTTTTGATGATTTTTCCATGACAGCTTTTTTTATAATTCAATGCAAAATTTAACTTTGCCCAGGCTTGAGGTGTGATGGGAAAAAACTGTTTGGAGTGGGTTGCCGCCATGCCACCGTCGCTAGGTGGCGCTGGCGGTAGTTGCTATCGCTTTCCTTCTGGACAAACCCAAACAGGGGTTCCCACGATTTCTCTCCGTGACAAAGAGTAAATAAAAAGCGATGGACTGAGCTAACGTTGCCATCCATCTGTCGTCATTCAAAATTTCTACGGCCGGGAGGAAGTCAGACTACTACCGTCGACTGTTCATTCACTCACGTTTCGCTTGTTGTGTCGTTCCTACCCAAGATATACTACTTCCGCAAGATTCAAAATGGCCAAAGTCAAATCAAAGCCTTCCAAAGAACTGATCGGTTTGGTGAAAGAGTATGGAAGTGACATACTGTCTACAGATAACACCGTGCTATTTTGTAAAGCGTGTGGCAAGACAATCAATCATGAAAAAAAGTATTTTGTCTATCATTCAGTATATGCAAATGACTAAACACAAATCAGTGACAGAGAAAATGAAGGCAGAAAGTAAGCAAGCTTGTCTGCTTAGTACGTTTGTTGCTGATTCCAGTAGCAAATCTCAGTTTCTGACAGAACTATGCATGGCATTCATTGATGCTCGAATTCCACTATGGATATTGGGAAACAAGTCTCTGAGAGGCTTTTTAGAGAAATACACGAAGCAACATATACCAAGTGAATCATCGTTGCGAAAAAATTATATTGACAACAATTTCAACAATGTTATGGATGGAATTAGACGTAAAGTCACATACAACAAAATATGGGTTTCAGTAGACGAGACGATCGATCCTGTGGGAAGATTCGTTGCCAATGTGGTCATCGGTACACTGGAAGCTGATCAAGCATCAAAGGAATATTTGTTGACATCAGAAGTATTAGAAAAATCAAACAGTTCAACAGTTGCTCAGTTGTTTACATCTGTACTTGCTGTAGTGTGGCCAGAAGGCATGAGATATGAAAATGTTCTACTGTTTTTACTGATGCAGCACCGTATATGAAAAAAGCTGCTGATGCTCTTAAAGTTTTATTTCCCAATATGTTGCATTTGACATGCTTAGCCCATGGACTGCATAGAATTGCCGAACACATACGCTGTTTGTATCCAGATGTTGATCGCCTAATTTCCAATGTAAAAAAACTTTTCCTCAAAGCACCGTCACGTGTACAGTTGTTCAAAGCAATGGCACCTGAGATTCCGCTACCTCCTCAGCCCTACCTTTGACTAGGTGGGGTACATGGCTCTCTGCTGTTTTCCACTATGCGGCGAATTTTACAAAGATGCAAGAAATCATCGGCTGTTTTGAAGAAGAAGAATCTGCTGCAGTGAAAATAGTCCATGAAATCATGCAGAAAGACTCTCCTCTGTGATCTCGTATTTATTGCCTCCAATTTTGCAAATTTCGTACAAGATTTGATCTGGAATGTTGAACCATAGTAATACAAGAATTGCAACTTGAATGTTTAGTCAACCCAGTAGTCGGTTTACTTTAGATATTGAAAGAGAAATTTAATACAATTTACACAAAATGTATAACTACAGAAGTTTATTTTAAAAAATTGCAATGTTTTAATTTAAATAAAACATAAAAGGAGAAACAATAACTTTGGTGAACATGGCAAAAGAAACACTGAAGAGAATGAAGATAAAATTCCCATCCAAACTAGTAATATTTTCAGAGGACAAAATATATCGATGCTAACATTCGGCAATCACCACTCCTAGTTTTAGCTGAAAACTGCAGCTGTGGACAATTTATCAATTGTAGATTTACTCTTTGTTCTTGAATAGCCTTCAACTATCCTTCATCAGAACAATATCTGACAAACAGAAAAGAACCTTAGGCATAAATCTTATTTAATTGTTAACTAAGGAAATTTATATGATGAGTGAAAGCAACTGTTGGCTGACATTTATTTTGAACAGTATTTTTGCACTCGCATGGATAAATAAAAGTGAAGCACTTTGGAAGCGAAAAAAAGCGATGAACAGCACCAAGCAGAAAAGCTGTAAAAGCTGCTTCAAATTTACTTTGCAGTGGACATCGCATTGTTTGATGTCAGCATTTGTGTGTGATTAATAATCTTCTGTCAACATCAACAAAAGGCATTGGTGCCACAGAAATATCAATCAAAGTTGATCTTCAATTGTAGATAAAATGAAAAATGAAAACTAAATGTTATTTCAAAATGATTATTTAAAATGGAATTTAAACCGTCAAATTTATTTTCCTTTTGGCCTGCGTTTGAATTCAG
>NW_003528496.1:617825-627205 GCF_000181795.1 Trichinella spiralis
TCTTTTTAAATNCATTCTTAACAATATACACNNAAAATATGCNAATGTTAANAAGTTGAACATTAGNTTTTAAGCATATTAACNTTTGATATNNNNATAATTCCTTNNACGCNATAAAAGATNAGCTAANCACCNTATCTTANTAAAGCTGTGTTTTGAAAAANTAGTAAATGCNTTTTTTGTGTCTATATAACGGTANTTTTAATGGGTAATGCACCCCATATTTGGGTAAAGTTGATAAACAACAATCACCCAATCCTTGATAACAGCTGAATAGCTAATCAAATGGCAAAGTTATTCACCCAATCACTTATCATGATTATTAGCTAATAAACTAGTATAAATCATTAGCCAATTACCGATCATTTGCCTGCAACCTATCACCGTACAGCCAATCACAAAAAGGGGGCGGAGTTTGGGGAAAATGGGACGTGGATGAGTTCAGAATATCCCATTAAAATAATCTTCTGTAATGAGTGAAAATGTAAAAAGACAAAGCTTTATAAATGCATCATTTGCTAAGTTCAAGAAATATATACACTATTCCACATTACATATAAAAGAAGAACTTTATTTCGAAAAATAAGAAATGTGATTATTTATGTCCATATTGGGTAATTTAATGGTGAAGCATCCCATATTTGGGCAACCTTTGATGGAAAACAATCATCCAATCAATGACCAAAGTTCAGTAGCTAATCAAGTGCTACAAATTATTCAACCAATTATTGATGGAAACTGGGTAACAAATAAAACAGCATAACTCATTAGTCAATTACTAAGCAGTAGCCGTGCAGTCAATCAGTGACTCGCGAATCACCAATAGAGGGCGGGTTAGGGGAAATCGGGACCGGACAAAGTTGAACGATCCCGTTTATGTTAATTGTATATGTTTCAGTGATTCAGATTAGACATTATCTGTAAACGAAACCATGAATTATATACGCCAATAAAACATAATTATCAAAATTATAGGAAAATTAGTTGAATCCAGTTAGTTGTAAGAACCGGCCAGGTATTCTGTACGTCTCTGATTCTCAGATTCCACGTCCTGTCAAACTCGCTCGACAGCCGGGAAGAGTAGTGGACTGTATTTTTCGTTCCTCTTGGCCAACCGGTGGTATGGTCAGTCAAGCGGGCGATGACGTTTGTTAAACGCAAGCGGATCAAGCAAACTCAAACAAGTACATGCTCGTTTATTCAACACAAATACAAGCCAGAGAAATGCACTCCGTCGACAGGAACGAACAGAGCTCAAATGTGAATACGGCAACAACGAACCACAACGCAACGAACTGCCAAAAATTCTCTAACTCTCTGCTCCGCTGGCTTATATATATATGGAAAGAGCAGGCTGCAGGTGCGCCATAACTTTCTCAGCCAGATGAGCGGCTTCTTTAATCACGGATACGCCCACCACGCCGGCGGCGATCCAAAGGCCACCGCAGTCGACGCCGTTTCGTTCGGAACACCAGTATATAAAACATAAAATCGAATATTTTGAACTATTAATAAAACTATGGCAAAAATCAGTACAAAATATGATATTTCTTACAACATTCTAAACTGTAAAGTATAGTTTGCATTAATATTTTAAAATACCTGAAAATCACTAGCTTACGGTAATACAGTATTGTAGTAATTTGTCGGTAGCGTCATCTTCTACATTATCGTTTACGAGCAGTATATATTCTTTAATTTATAGAGTTTTTAAAAGTGTTTGCGTGCTATAAATGTTTTAAATTATTTTTATACCAATATCTATATGACTTTATATGAAATTATTAAATGAAATGTTTGTTAATAATGCTGGTTTGCGTAGTTTTCTTTTCAGCTTTTGTTGTTTTTTCTATGATTGTTTCATTGTTTTCTTATTTAAATATTATGTAGCCCATTCAGACCGTTGCGTTATTAATAGCCAAGTTAATTATTAATTGTGTAATTCAAACAGCTTAACATCTTTATGTTAAATGTTCAAATAAAGATCAATGCGATGTGAATGCATTTAAAAAATTATTTTATTTTAAAATATCAAATTAAAGTATAAGAAATGTATTGTTTACTGAAGTATTTATGCTTGTTTGTCTGTGACCATGGAGTTTTCCTTGCTTTTATTTATATTTTATTAAAGTAGTGCAATGGCTAAAGTGCGCTATGAACTCGCCGTTGGTTTGAACAAAGGTCATAAAGTAACACCTTACAAAAAGCGAATAAAGCCATCATCAAGGAAAGGAGTAAGTTGAGAGAGGAAAAATGCTAGATTCAACTAATTTGCTTAATTTCGTTAATTGAATGATTTAGAAGTTGCATAAGAGGGTGAAATTTGTGCGCGATCTTATTCGCGAGGTGTGTGGCTTTGCGCCATATGAAAGAAGAGCTATGGAATTGCTTAGAATTTCGAAAGATAAAAAAGCACTGAAATACTTGAAACGACGTGTAAATATATTTTTATTGTTTTTTGAGAATTCTTTTTATTTAATAAAACTCAACAACGTCTATTCATCTCTTTAAATCTGAAACTTGATTTTAATGAATTATTTTACATTGTTTAGATTGGAAGCCATCGAAGAGCGAAAAGCAAACGTGATGAAATGCAAGGCGTTTTGATTGCAATGAGGAAGGCGCAGGCACAACATAAGTGATTCTGTGAACATGACTTTGTATGTTTCAAAAAACTGCAGTAAATTTGTGATTGATGTTATTGATGATAGTTTATTTCATTTACATGTAAAGTTTAGAATTTGATTTGAACAGTTTTTGTCAAACAGTCCTAAAGAGAGCTGAAATTTGCGTAATTTTTGCTAAATAATTATTTTGAGATGTCAGAGGAAAATGGAATTTTCATGTTAATGAATATAAATTTTTTCATTGCTAATTATTGTGTGAAGTTATACTGGCTGAATACGAAAACATGCAGAATGGAAACATCGATTCAAATACTGCGCTGTTTATCATCAGATAAAGAACGAAACTATTCATTAACGTTTGTTTTATACAATTGAGATTTCAGAATTTTATTTGAGAGGAAGAAAATAGAAATATAAGTTCAACATTGGGATGGAATTTTTCTTTGTTCTAATAACATTTTACTGAATTCATGTACAATATACAGTAGAACTTCGATTATCCTGTGATGCCATTTTGAAGGCTCATTCGGATGATTGAATGTTTTCAATATTTTAAAATGTATGTACATAAGTGAAGCGTTTGTAGCTGTTATCCTCAGTCAAACGCGGAATAGTGCTCATTCATTCTGTTTATTATGCGACATTATTTTTCCTTTACTGACTTGACTTACATGCAGCGTTTATTACTGACTGCAGCATTGCATGCAGTATCAAACGTGGTTGCTTATATTCTTCAGCGCCACATTTAAAAAGCACCAGGTTTAGTTTGAGTCATATTCTATATAATCAGTAATAAGTTTCTGTTTGAACGAAGAAAGCTTATTCTGTGCAGCGACATCGCGAATATGTCTTATTAGCGTCAGCTGAGCAGCTTTCTGCAACTCCATCCACTTGAAGGTGGCTTTGTGGCAAGAATGGGGTTCTGAATGGCTCAGACCTTCATTTAGTTTATCAGACACATGGACGTTTTTATTTTCATCTTTTTCTACTGCCTTGAGTATTTTTCATCGTCCGTTGATGTTTTAAATAATGGGGTATCATTATCGACTAGCCATTGTTTAATTCCGTCGCGCAATAGCATAAATTTCTTGAACATTTTTTCACAGTAGTACAGTCTTTTTCACATTGTTTAGTATTTATCGTACATTTCTACAACAAAGTATCACAGTCTACTGATTGATTTACACATTTCTCATTGTAACCAAGAATGATGCAGACCAAGACTGAGTGATGCATCAAATGCACAATCTGCCATTGCTCTGCGCCGTCAGTAACGTAGCCACAGTTGTGCGACGTCATTCACTACTACTGCAGCTTACGAACGCTCACAATTGTTATTGATTTCTATTGTTATATCCGAGTTTGAAGAACGATATAAAAGGTATTTTTCATGTATACGACAAAGCCGAACCAACCAAAAAATAAACTTTCTATCGCAATAACCGAAACATTGTTATAACCGAGTTCTACTGTATCAGTTAATCATATCCTGACTCAAGGAGGCGAAAAAATGGGCATGTGATCGAATCATTTTGAAACTACTTTCAACTAATCAGCAAATCAAGCCATGCAAAAATGCATGCTCATTCTAGAACAGAATATGTGATCTGTTGCTAACTGAATATTATGACTGTTGTTCATTTGCTGCTGGCTAAAGTAGTTTAAAATTGAAGAAGTTTAAGCAGAAACTTTAAAACTAAAACAATAATATTTTAATATACTTTAAAAGTTTTACATTAAATTGTTAAATTTAAACAAAACATTATGGACAAGTTGAACGAGAAACAGAATAAGGTTAGTATTCTCTGCTTGCTTGACGTAGCTCGTGTTGTGCATATTGAGCAATGGCAAATGAACCACAACCGTTAAACGCTTTGCCAGAAGGACAAAGTGAGGTAAAAGGAGACAAGGTACAAGAGAACAAAGAAACAGTAGAATTGTCTGGGAGAAGAATTTTTTTAGTCCGCCATGGAGAACGAATGGATCGCGTTTTTCCAGGTTGGTTGCGTCTTGGTTTCACAGATTTAGGAGCGTATCGACCATATGATTTGAATATGCCATTAAGAGCAGTGAAACGAGAAAATGGATGGAAAGATTTTTACAATGATCCACCGATTACTGAAATTGGTTATGCGACATCACAAATGATTGGACGAGGTATGAAACTGAGTGGAATTGGATTTGACATGGTCTACTGTAGTCCAGCTTTGCGTAGCATTCAAAGTGCCCATGGAATATTGAAGTCGTTTGCTGGTTCAAATACAAAAATTTGTATCGAAGCAGGTCTGTTTGAATACTTGGGTTGGTATGAAAATGCAAATTTGAATTTTCTTAATACTGATCAGTTGGTCAGTGAAGGATATGAAATACAACCAAATTACATTCCATACATGATGGCGCAAACATTGAAAGATAAGTTTCATAGTGAAACTATTGAAGAATATTACAAACGAGTCAATACAGTGGTTAACTACATTGTGAGTTTGCATGGAAAAACAAAGTGCAATTTGTTGTTCGTCGTTCATGCACCAACAATTGATGCCATTGGTCGAAGTTTGATGAAAAAATCTGCTACTAATTTGTCCAATTATGAACTTAGCAAAATGGGTATTCATTATCCATATGCTTCTGTTGTCGGCTTAGAAGAAATAAAAGCAAATGGAGAATGGCAGTTAATGCCAAATATATTGCCGCCAATTTCATGTTTAGATTTTAGTAACCGCGTAAATTTGAATTATTTTACTCGTCCATAACTTTCTTTCTGCTATATTAACGTGTTTTCATGTCACATCAATATCAGTGAATAATTGTAAATTTAGAATAATATTTGTATGAAACGTTATCATTTTTTTGTAAATGTTTCCACTGATATAATACTGTAAACAAATATTTTTAATCAAATTAAAGTGAAATAAATAATAATTATAAAATAAATAGTTTTACTTTTGAAAAATATAAAATTATACTTTGATTTGGAAAACATCTTGCAAAATGCTTCAGTATATTGGCAGTTGGGGCTTATTTTTCGTTAATTCAAAATTATGTATTCGCTTCAGTTTTCAACTAATATCTTTATTCTGGTAATTTAATTCAAACCGGAAAATTTCAGCAAACTGGGTATCACACGTTTCAATCAATGAAAATTATTGACAATTTTTGGTTTTTGACAGATCAGTAAGCATAGTGGTTATACCAACTGTTTTTATCGCCTTTTCCATCCAGGGAGCTGACCCATAACTTTACACGCTGTGCCTTATTATAATTCTTGTAGTTTCCGCAGAACGATTCGACGAATATTCTTTCGATCGGACCTTCTAAATTGAGAGCATCCGCAACGCTTTTCTTCACAAATGAGCGATAGAAGTCGCTGTCCAATAAGCAGCCCACTATCATGTTGTTCCCGCTTGGACCGTGCAGCCTCGCGTGGGCGATCTGCAACAATGCGGTTCGTATTTCGCTGGTCAGAGTCTATCCGACCTGAATTTTTCCATCTACTGTAGTTGCTGGAAGGTGATCGTAATCTGCTGGTTCTTTGTCCGTGTTCTCCCGCTCAGGATGTAGTAATGCATGATGATGTTCCGTGCAACGTGGCTTTGTACAACTCCTTATCGATTCGCAGTCCAACGTCCGGTGACTTCTCATCAATCATGCAAAACACAATCCCCGTCTTCGAGCAATAATCTGTTTTTCATGAACACTCATCATTGGGACAGTTCCAAATTTGATGATTCCGTTCGCACAATATGCATGACTGTTTGATCAAAGCATGTAGTGCAGCCGTGGTGTATTTTTCCCCGAGTGTAACTTCTTTTCCATCAATGGCTTTTGGATCTCTGAGTCACCCCTCGCTGAAGAATCAAAGGATCCGTACCTTTCTCCACTTTAATTATCGTAGCATACGTGGTAATATCATCAGCATCAAGAAGGCTTCATTACCTTCCGCTGGTGTTTGCAGTGCTTCAAGACCACGAAAATGAACTACCAATTGATTTGCTCATTGACGTAGACGGTTCAAGCCCCACTGGTTAGTAACAGTCGGAAAATTTGGCAACTGCTTAATGTGTTCTTCGATGATGATTTGTTTTCTTCCAAAACTGTCAGACAAAATTGTCATTGCCGCTTCACAGTTCGCTACATTCAGTGGTAGTCCTTCGATTTCAGTGACAGCGCTTTCGATAAGTAGTGATCTCAAATAGCTAAATTTTTCGATCGTTGAAAGACTTTTGTTGGTATGAATCGACGTGTCGAACTCATCCAGAAATCGCAGCCTATCATTCCAATCATCGGAAACTCGTGACATGAAAATGGGCGTGGATCTCCATTATATTTCCTTATCCCTAATTATGGCAGACGAATTTAGAGGAGGTAGCCCGCTCATATTCCTTTACTTTCAGAATATTCTCCGCTTCGGATCAACGTTTTCATTCACGCTGATACGAATCAAATCGGCTTCGTCGACTAAACGTTCAATTCTGCTTGTTTCTACAGAAAAACTCTTCGATTCAATCAGCTATCGCGGACTTCTTCTTTGTTAAACCATAATCTGTTCTGAATTTCTCTGCTTTTTTATCCTGTTCTAAATTTCTTCACAAAAATCTACTTACGTCATTATCTTCAGTGTCTTGCCGGATTTGGAGGAACATCTTCGAGATATCCGCCTGGATTCCTATCTTGAATTGTCGTAATAGTATCAGGATATCAAGAAATCATTCAATGAGGTTGCGTGATATCTAGCTGAGGCGCCAAACACAATCTGCATCTCGTTGACGTTTAGTCGTCACGATAAACGGCGTGGTGTGGTATATACCATGTTTTTCGTGGTATACCATCCATCTCCTTCTTTTCTTCAATCCATCCTTTTTCCATACACGTCTTAATTACTTCGTCATATTCTTTTTTACTCCGTCGTAGTTATACCTGAGTTTCATTTCAAACTGCTGCAATCGTTGTTCTGCTTGCACGTAATTTTTCGGTAGCTGCACTTTTGACGTTTTCCACTGAAGCTTCACGACGTATCGCTCTTTGTCAAGCCTCACTTCCTATTTAAATCGTTTCAAGATGTTCACTTTGAATTCATTTCGTACTTCGATCCCCATTGTTCCACTTCCCAAAACTTTTTTATGACTTGCAATCTTCGTTCACTTGACATTGCAAGATATGCGCTTGATTCTGAAAGCTGTTCTTTCCGCAGATAACCCATCTGAATTTCGTCTTCATTGCTGTTGGTTTTAGCTCGTCCACTCTTATAGTTTTGTTCAAAGCAACATCACAGTCTCCTGATCTGCAGATCGATTTCTATTTCTCCTCGAGGAACTGATCTACCAATCTCAGTCCCTTCAAATGTTCGTATTCTTCTAATGACGGATTTGCGGGTGCTTTCTCACATATGTGTGAAACGCACAATGCGTTTATGACATACGGTTCATCATCTATCATGATTTCTTTCAGAGATAATTCTACTCCCATCAGTTGCCGATGATTGTGACTCAGATTCACGGTAAAATTCTCGCATTCACAAGGCAGATAAAGAGTACAGTATTGATTAACGAATACGAACAAGGACCGTCACTGATCCACCACTGTGAATTCCGAGAACTAACATCAACATTTGCTCGCTCACTGCCAACAACCGTACTACCGTCATTCTTTACTGATCTTCAAGTATCCATCTGTTTACGGCACCTTTATTGTTCTTCTTCCACTTCGTCGTCTAGACAAATACAGTTGTTAGACGTCGGCCTGCGTCCGATACAAGATCAATCAACGACGTTCCTTAATATCTAGCCGATGTGTCCAAAACGACTCTACATCTCGGACATGGAATTGATAATGGAAATATTTATTATTCCAAAATTTTATTGTTTGAAGTTTTGTCATTCAGTGAACATTTGTTAAATATTTATTAAATATATTTAAATATATTATTTGTGACGAAGTTTATGGAAACAAAGTTTTATATATTTTGTGTAAATTGTAAACTTTCTATTTTTACATCTGAACGAAATCGACTAGTGCGTTGGTGAACACTTAAATTGCAATCTATTTTCATTTCCATTTGCAACCTTTCAGTGTATATATTTTAATGGTAACGAAATATTTAAACATTCCGCATCAAAAGCAGCGCTTATGATGTAGCTGATCTGTTTCATGTTGCATTTCAAATAACATCTGAACTTGGTTATAAGTGAGAATGGAATTTCGAAAAAATTTCCATGGACTTATCCATTATTTTATCGTTTAATTAACTACAGGGAATCTTTTTTGGCCAAAATCTTATGCACTTATCCAATGTACACTTAATCAAGTTCGACTGTGTTTCATAAAAAATATATAAACGTCAAACAGGATTTTTCATACAAACAGCAAACATCATCAACATGTATAAAAATACATATATGGATGTTTTGTAACGAAAAGAAAACTTTTGTAAATATTAAAGTAAAAATTCTTGGGATTGGCAAAATAAAGAAAAGATTTAAAATAGAAAAACTTTCCATTAAAAAGCAAAGAAAATTCATCAGAATGCTAACAATTTAGTAGTTGGGTACTCCCTTGGGTTAAGCTTTGAAAGCTGCAACTGGTGAACAATTTGCCAATTGGTGCATTTTCTCTTTATATAAAAATCGCGTTTAACAACATATGTGATCTGACGAGAAAAAGCAAAATAATGGTTTGACAAGGCATATGCGTGTAATCATGGGTAAAATTCAGTGGAAATTGCGAGCTACCGCGTAACGTAGAGCATAAGGGCAT
>NW_003528496.1:627215-627875 GCF_000181795.1 Trichinella spiralis
ACATTACACCCGGAAGTTAACATCCAATCTTGATAAATTTCAACAGGCAACAAATTTATTTACAAACAGTGGGAGCAGATTTATATATCAAGAGGGAAATCGGTAATAGACCTCAAGAACTGTTTACCATCCATGCCTTTGTGGCGGGTAAGCTGGTGCCAGCAGTCTACTGTTTATGTATGGGTAAAGATATTGGAACATACGGGTTTATTTTCCAATCTTTAATAAACAAAGCGGCTGTCCTCGGGGTCAATCTCAATCCACAAACAATAATTTGTGATTTTGAAACAGCTCTGATACCCGCGATTCAGGGCTATTTCCCGAATACGCGGGTACAGGACTGCTACTTCCACTTCTGCCAGGCGGTACATAGGAAAGTCGGTGAGCTGGGATTGAAAACACGATATCGAATGGAAGAAGCAACAAGAAGAAAGATTAGAATGCTCTTGGCCACGGCTTTCCTCCCTGTACCGGAAGTTGATACGGGTGTTAGACTGCTTGAAGCAGGCACCTACGAGTGCTTTAGCCGCTTTATTCCAATACTTTCGGCAGGAGTGGATGACCGACGAGCGACTGCCGTTGAGCTACCCGTATATAATGTAAATATTAGAACATACTAACCACTTGGAAGGTTGGCAAAATCGGGCTCAACAGAAAAGC
>NW_003528496.1:628495-630078 GCF_000181795.1 Trichinella spiralis
TGAATCAATGAGCAGTTAGACAGGGAAAAACCAATACGACAAAGACTTTACGGTCTAATAAAATAGCGTGGTCAATGACCAATAAGTGAGCAGTGGGACCGAAAGAGAACATTGTGGGACCAAAGGGGAACACCTCAGTAAGTGTTAATGTAAAGTTGACCGTAGTGACATGTCGCGACAAAGGATGAGCATGAACTTTTGGAATGTAATAACACTGAACAGTTTCAGTACTTTGAAAAGAGTATTGTTTTGAAAATTTCATTCATTATTAAGTATTCGTTAAAGTAACAATGGAATGAAATGATAAGGGAAATGGATTTTTTTATTCATTGAAACTTTTCAAATTCAAAATGTTTTTTTTAGTTTATCTTTAAGAAAAATCTTGTCCACGTTGCTATTTCAGTGGGCTAATTCTGTATTCTTTTTGTCTGTCTTGTAATCAGTTTTGATCAATTAATAATGAACTAATTTGTGAACAATTTGAGTTAGTGATGACTCTTTAATGATCGTACATTTTTGTGATATCAAATTTTTATTTCAAATTTAACAATTAATTTATCATGAGAACATGTTAGTTATAGGTAAAAATTATCAATAATTTCAACTATAGTTGATATTTTTTATGTGAAATGCTAGTATAGAGACGTTTTTTGCTGTTTTTGAATAAATGAATATTCATATATCATCGACATTTCATCACCGATCTTTCAATTACATGACCAGTTGTTCGCAACGCTGTCATTGACATTTTTAACGATTAATGCATCATATGGATTGCTATTATTCAAGACTGGCAATGCAGACAAATTTTCATAAGCTTGATAAGTTGAAATTTAATCTCTGATTTCAGACTTAAACTTTTGTTTACAGTTCCATTGCTTATTATAAATGTTTTATAAAAACATTTTTGTAAAAGCTATTATAATGTCGAATTTTCATTTTATATGACAATGAGTGATGCATATTAGCATATTTTCATGATAATAATCAATCAATAATCTCAATGACATTATCAGCATATTTGCTGATGTGAATGTTAACTAGGTAAAAAAGTAAAATTAATGTATTTTAAATTAAAATTAACTTTTTATGAGAATAGTTTTTTTGGTTTGTTAATTTTCAGAGGAATAAAATCAGAAGTTTTCTCCACTTGTCTGTCAGTGTATTCTTGACAGTCATTTCTGGCCAAGTAGTCTATTTATTCAGTTAA
Organism: Trichinella spiralis; assembly: GCF_000181795.1. NCBI lineage: Eukaryota > Metazoa > Nematoda > Enoplea > Trichinellida > Trichinellidae > Trichinella > Trichinella spiralis. Next base: position 629,706 of record NW_003528496.1, read on the forward strand.
CGTCGCGTGGTGTAATGAGCAACCGTTGGCTGATCTAACGTCACAGCTTGATCGGCTCGTAGGGCGTGTCACGCTTGCTTAGTTTATTCTAATGTAAACAGAAAAACCTAACTCAATTTTCTAGTTTTTTCAGTTTGAAGTATTCATTTATTTTACAGTAAATTCAACTTGACGACTAGGTATAAATTTATATAAATTATTTCAGTACGATATTATTGTTTATAATTGATTTTACTAGCTTCAGAAATGGGATGGTCCCAGTTGGGCTCAATTTTATTCCCATTCGGTCCCACTGTTCATTTATTGGTCGTTGTCCTCGCTATTTTATTAGTCCGTAATCTCGCTATTTTATTAGACCTTAAAGTCTTTTTTC
>NW_003528496.1:633866-655629 GCF_000181795.1 Trichinella spiralis
AGCTGCGTCAAGCTTTATGCCCAGCAGCATTTTACTTCCTGCTTCATAGTGTACTTCTCGCTTACTCCAGTATTACTAATAACGGAATCCATTTCCGCGTCCATTTTCTGTTCATTGCCGTCCAGTCCAAATTTCGGATGATTACGTGTGATCTTGGTTCTCTCATCAGCTAATAACCCTCTGTAACGGATTCTCCATCACAGTAGGCGGCTCAGACTCCGCCTTATTCTTCTCTTCCGGGACGTCACCGTCTGCGTTGACCTTACGGCCGCCCATTTTCCTTGCAGAAGACATCTAGCTTGATTGTGTCACAAAACAAACACCAGACAATCGTTTCGAACGTTTATTACACCGAGGAATTAGCAACCGTCGCAACAAATCACAACTAGACCGATCTGGAACAACAATCACCCACGCACACACAAACTCACTACACGTCACATAGTTACCGTACTCCGCCTTGGATCTTCAAGTCTAAAATATATTACTGTAGCCGTGTGTAACAGCGACGTGGTTGGTGTCAGCTCCGCCTTTCCTCCTTTTCTTCCGTTGACTCTGGAATAGAGCAGATGTCATTAGTTGGCCGGGTTGTTACACCAGAATGCTCAGCACTGAACTTAAACGCAAGACCAAAAAGGAAAATAAATTTGACGGTTTAAATTCCATTTTTAAATAATCATTTTGAAACAACATTTAGTTTTCATTTCTCATTTTATCTACAACTGAAGATCAATTCTGATTGATATTTCTGTGGCACCAATGTCTTTTGTTGATGTTGACAGAAGATTATTAATCACAGCACAAATGCTGACATCAAAGTATGCGTGTCCCCTGAAGAGTGAACTTGAAACGGCTGTAGCAGCTTTTCTGCATGGTGCTGTTCATCGCTTTTTTCTGCTTCCAAAGTGCTTTACTTTTATCCACCCGCATTTATAAATAGTGTTCAAAAGAAATGTCAGCCAACAGTTGCTTTCACTCGTCATATAAATTACCTTCTTAGCTAACAATTAAATGAGATTTATGCCTAAGGTTCTTTTTTGTTTGTCAAATATTGTTCTGATGAAGGCTAGTTGAAGGCTATTCAAGTACAAAGGGAAAATCTACAATTGATAAATTGTCCACAGCTGCAGTTTTCAGCTGAAACTAGGAGTGGTGATTGCTGAATGTTAGCATCGATATATTTTATGTTCTCTGAATGTATTTCAAGTTTGGATGAGAATTTTATCTTCATTCTCTTCAATGTTTCTTTTGCCCCGTTCACCAAAGTTATTGTTTTTCTTTTTATATTTTATTTAAATAAGAAAATTGCAATGCTCAAATTATGTCAAACAATGAAATTATTATTTTTTTGTTTCATTTGGTCAAAATACGTCTAAATAGAACGTATTTTAAGGTTGAGCTCCAGGACCATTTTTTGAATGTTTTTGAGAATGCTGCTTTAAAGCAACCACGGGCGTTATTGGTAAAAATGGGCTTTTTGATATGAAATGTTAATTGTTTCGTTTTTACTTCAATACATTACTTCAGTGCTTGAAATGAGCCATGTGACTGTTTTGTAATCTTTTACAGGTAATTGCATGTATTTCTTAGTCTGAGCAGGATGGGTATTTTCATGACACAACGCAGTTCTTTGGCAAATTATTCCGCTTATTCACATTCTTATGTATTTACATATAATATCAAGCTATTTATCAACGAAAAGGCATTGGTAAATCATTTTTATTGATAACTAAAAAAACAGTTTCGTTCGGTAACAATACACAGATGTATATCACATTTCATGCAACGAAGTTGGCATGTTCTTTGACAAACGCGACAGCGTTTTTTAGTTGTCATCATTTCTGGCCAGTGACCAGTCTGATCAGCACGTGTGATATCCTCTGGCTGTCTCGTTCGTCTAACGGGTCTAGATGGACCCGCTTCTTCTTCAACCGTAAGTTCTGCTTGCGGCCGTCCGCGCTTGCGCGTCACATACGTTTTCTCTAATTTTATTAGACTGTCACTAACAGATAACATAAATGTCATCAGATCCATCATATTTCTGGGCTTTATACCCTTCTTCGTGCAATCATCTTTATATTTCAACCAGCTATTGGTCAGTGACACGTGGATTGCCCAAAAAAATATTCGTCTGTGCCATTTTCGGCACTTGTGGTCGATTCTCTACAATGAGATCAACATATCCGTCAAATCCACACTTCCCATGAACTGGTTGTATTCCTTTACAATTTGTGGACAAGGAACGTCAATAAATTGACGTTGCCTTTTATTCCAACGTCTCACTGGCGTTACCGGATCCACGCAATGATACGTTGATGCCAAAATTACTTCCCGGTTGTGAAGCCACTTTACAACGCACAATTTATTATCTTTGGTGCAACAAAAGTCAGTGGCACCTCTGCCTTTTTGTTTCAATTCGTTTGAAGGCATCACCGGGCAGCCACGAAGTCTGTTGGATCGTATGGTTGCAACAGAGTGGATGCCGTCTCTCAGCAGTGTTTCTTGCAGTTCGAGGAAAGCAAAGTAATTATCAAAAAAAAAACTTTGTACCCCTTGTGCTTCGGCAACGTTTCACAAACTTTCATTACAACGTCAGCCGCGAAGAAGCCAACAGGGTTTTTTACTTTTGGCGCCATTCCATCACACAGCCAAAAGTCATGGACGAATCCATTTTTAGCGCATCTTGCAATCACCTTCAAGCGCCATTTATCTGGATTTCTGGGGTTGTAATACTTCATTTTGCACCGGCCCTTGTATGGAATGATGTGTTCGTCAACACTTTGTAGTTCTCCCAGTGTTTCTTCTAAGCAGGTCTTGCGCATGCTTTCTATAAGAGGCCGGATTTTATAGAATCTGTCATAATCTAGATGGCTTCGGTCCATGACAGCCTTGTCATTGTCATTGAAGTGGAGAAATCGCAATAGGGTTTCGAATCTATTGCGACTCATGCAATTCGCTACAGTGTCCATACGTGTTTGGTTCGCCCAATACATGCGATACCGTGGCATTTCACTAACGCCCATCGTGGTCAGCATTCCAATCAAAACTTCTATTTCTGCTACAGTTGTCGCCAAGTTGGAATACAAGCATTGAGTAGCCTTACGATTTGTCTCAAATGAGATGTGGAAAAGAAGCTGTGGTGTGAAGTACATGCGAAAGTATTCAATTGGCCTGAGGACTGATGATTTCTCATCTGATTCTGAAAAGTTTTATGGTATAACACCAATGCAAGATAATAGCAGTGATTATTTACCAATGAAAGCTTCTGTTTTAGGGTTGAACGGTCGTCGACGCCAGATGTATGATTTTCTTCTCGCATTGGCGGAAGCATCGTCTCCTTCAGTCGCTTCATCATCACTTGAACTGTGGGATTGTTAAAATGTATGGTCTAATTCATCTTCTGAAACTGCATCTGATTCAGAAACATCGGGATCTGGTAGAACTGTAATCTGTCTAACATTTCGCCCAGATCTCGTTTCTCGAAAGACGGTATCAAAGTCCATGTGAAATGTAGTTTATTCACAAGGAGAAGATCAACAGAGCACTTAGAACAGTTTTCTGTCTATTGAGTGAGATCTGCTTTACGCTCCTTTATTTATACTTGGTTCAGCGTGCGTCATTTGCAGCTCAGTTGTCACTGTTTTGCAACTGTCAGTGCTTTTACCTACTGTATTGAACATTCGATAATGCCAACTGCTGGTGCAGTTGTTGAGTGATTGTTCATTAGATGTGGCTGTTCACCAGAAATACGTGTGTATATGTGTGATTTATCAGCACCGTTGAGCAATGTGTAATATGATACATAGGCTGAGTCAAGTGTTGTTTATCACGATGTGGCACTGATTTTGTAAATTAGCACATATAACCGAAAACAATTTCCAACAATTTGTATAAAACCATAATTTGGAAAAAATTTTAAATTTTTATAAAACCGTAATTTTACCATTAACGCCCTAGGTTGCTTTAAAGCAACAACCATTTTTACGCATTTTGCTGATTTGCTACAAAATTAATTAATTAAATTAATTAAATATTAATTAAAATTAAATTAATAATTAAATTAATTAATTTTTATATTTTAATAGTACGTGTCTATTTCAGTTATAAAAAAAATTCCCAGGTTCTAGAGATTCTCAGGTCGTGAGATACATAGGTTGAAATAAAGTACAAATTTAAATATTGAGCTCCCAATACATTTTCCCTCGTATATTCATCACTTATGATCGTTTTTCTTCGTTCTACATTTAATTCAACAATAGGAGCATGGCGCGAAGTAACCAAGCCGTTAATGATGGCAGAATCGCAAAACTAATTATTTTATGCGCATAAAAAAATACGTTGCTTTAAAGCAACGTTGAGCGTTAAAGGGTTAACAGGCACTTTTGCTCGCTGTTTTATGAACTTCAGAAAATTCTCGATTTAATTATAAAATTTTAGAAAATGTATTAGAAATTCACAAAAACAGTAGGGAATATGGTGTGTAGGCTGATGTAATACTGTATTATGTGAACATTGCACTTCATTTTCTTTTTTCATACTGTAGAACTTTATCTTTATCTCTTGTTTATTTTACTTTTCTCATGATGGATTGGATGTATGGTAGTGCTTCATCTTTGTTGGACAGAGAAGCTTATTTAACTGGTCGAAAAATTGATAAAAACTTCGAACTCTTTAATGAGGATTTTAAAGAGCCGGCTACAAAGCTTGAAACCATTTGTGAGGGTCGATCAAATCAAACAGATGCTTGCGGTGCGCATCGTCCTATCATTGGTATTGATACAATTCGTAAAGAAGATCCACTAGTTGCTATAAAAAGTCAAGAAGAACGAATACGTCGTGAAATTTTGGATAATCCCGTAAAAATGAAGCGACTTAAGAAAATTGTTATGAAAGCGATGCGAAAGAAAATGTGCAAACTACTTTCTAAAAAGCTTAGCGAAGCTGAAAAGAAGCAGTGGATGAATTTCTTTTCAATTCTGGATGGTTTTTCTGGCAATGCGAGCAGCAGTCGGAAACAAGAAAATCAGTAAGTTCTGATCATTTTGTATCAATTCCAAGATTTCAATTCACTTTTGGCTTATTTAACTTTGAAAATTGCGTTTACTTAAAAATGAAAGTTGTATATGATGATGGAGGTATATTTTTGTAAACTCAGTAAATGAATACTTGATTTAACGATTTTTATTTCCTTTTAGTTTGAGAAGAAGTAATGCTATTTTGGAGTTAATTTTATTCTTTTGATTCTTATTCCTGATATCTCTTAAAAAAATCTCTTTGTTTCAAACGTGTAAAATGTTGTTAATGAAATTGATTTTTTTTAATTAATATTCAGTATCTTTATTTGAAAGATAGAGTGTTCTTTTTTTCATTTCTCAATGATTATTTTAGCTGCTTTTTTGAATTTTTATCAAGAATTTTTCAAAATTATCATTATATGATTTGTTTATGTTTTGTCTATAATTGTAATTTTAATTTTAATGCTCTCTAATCTGCATTTGTTTATAATGAGGTGTTGTGTTTTGGTTTATTTTCTTTTTTCTATAATTATGTTTGAAATATTTATGAAAGGTTTTTTGCTCTTATTTGGACAATTTTCATAATATGTTTGTATATTGTTACAATTTGAACTCCAATACTGACGATATAGGTTTATTCTATATTTCAGTTATTAAGAAGTAAGTTGTGAGAAAATCATTATCAGTAGTTTCTGATGGTATGTAAGATCAGTTTGGAACATACGTATTAGAAAATACTGTACTCTGTTTAAAAACTGTAATAAGTGATTGAGATTATTTTATCAGAGTATTTTTTTTCTAAGGCCATAATACTACTAGATCATTTTGTATCAGGTCATATTAAGAAAATGATTGCTTTTTGTTAATTTTTAGGGTTGCTAGGTCAGTGTGGATAGCAGTGTTTTTTTAAATTGGTAATTTTGGTAAGTTATTTGAGTGGACATTAAATATTAGTTTTGACTGTGTGATAAAATGAGCTTGAGCTTTGCTGATGTTGTTTAATTTGGCTACAGGGTAGTTATTGTTTGGTAGAAAACATAAAACTACTTTTGCATAATTAAAGTGAAAAGTTACTGTTAATAAATTTGACAGCTAAGAAATTGTTATATGTTTTCAAGTAATTGAATTATTAAATAACTTTTGCAATGATTTAATTTTTAAGGTTTGTTTTTTGAATTTTTCAAAATATTTGGTTTAGTTAAATTTGCATCATATAAAATAATAGAAATTTATTTGAGCAAAAATTGATCAGAAATAATTGATGAATAATAATGATGATGTTGATGTGTTATAGAAATGAAATTTCAAGTGGATGTGAAAGTGATGATGAGCAGTTGGGCAGCCGTAGAAAAGTAGGAAAGCCTTTAGGCCTGTCTTACGTTAGTGAAGCTTCGAAGCATACTCGGCTGAATAGGCATAGTGTTATAAGCTCAGGTTCGTCGAGGTCGACGTTGCCTGAATATAGTAAAAGAAAAAGTGAAAAAGAGAAGAGGAAGAATAAATTGGATGAAAATGAAAGAGAGAAACGGTTGGCAGCGATGCAGCAGAATGCCCAATGGAGAATTGAACAACGTTCGAGGAATTTGGCTAAAATGGAAATGCGAGACAAAGAAGAAGAGGATAAAAATAAACGCTACTCTTCTAAAGGGGGTGGCTTTGTCAGACCGATGCTTATATCAGCAACAGAAAACGTGACGGTGGAATCAAGGATTAAAAGTAAACGACAAACAATACAGCGTTCTTCAAATGCGATGTCTGAAAATTTTGCTAAAAGATGACAGAACATCTATTTTTTTGAAACTACATGTTTTTCATTATGTTATATTTTATTGGAAGTTGATTGAAATTGTAATTCATTTTTAATATTTGTGATTTGTTTTTAATTCAAATTTGGTCATTCTATTCTGCTTAATGATACTGCAATATTGCAGTACTTTATATGGTGGTGTTTCAATTTCGTGAGGACATCCCACACAGTGTTAATTTCTGACAATTTTTAATAGCAAACAGCAAATTATTCTTTTATTTTCACTCATTTTTATATTATCTCAGTTTGGAAGTTGTTCAAACAACCTGTGAAACAAATTGTTTATTCAATTCAGCACAGTGTTAAATAAATCCGTGGGCAATATTTTATATAAACAGTATGAAAAAATCTAGATTTCAAAGAAGTTTGCTTATCAAATTGTGAAAAATTATTTCAGCATTTATCGATTATTCATGAACAGTTTAAATATTTGCATTCAATTGTAAATTATTTCGTCATTTTGTACGATTAAAAATATTTTCATAAAGATTGGACAACTTAAGCATATTTTTTGTACAATATTAAACTCTTTTTCTGTGCGCATAAACAAACAATCTGCTCTCAGAATGGTTTGCTTGAAATATCTTGCTTTTAAATGCTTAAAATTTTACAATTTTATAAATGAATGTATTTTTACAATTATTAAATATTTGGATAAGTAATTTTCAAGAATGCACGTCTATCTTTTTGTTAGAAATCATGATTTTTATAAATTATGTTTTCCAAAAAAACGAATGTCCTGCATTTTAGAATTTTGAAAATAATATTATTTCAAAGTTGAGCATAATATTGAGTTGTTGATTCAAAAATATTTATGAAACAAACTTGCTTATCTTTGTTCATTTCTATCTATTTATAAAAATTATTCACAAGATAAAATTCTATTTTTACATCACATTTACTTGCACATTTTCATTCTTCTGATTTATTTTGATTAATTAACTCTTCAGGAATAAAATTAGTAAATATTACCGCAATCTGATGCACAAAATTTTGAAAGCAGAGCAGTTAAAATACATTTATTTGCAGAGTGAATTTTTGATATAAAAAATACATATATACATACGAGCAGGTAATTTTTAAAATTATCTTTATTATGATGAGCAATGTTGTTTAATTAAACATATTTGCATTCACACACTGTTTGCTAATTTTTATCCAAAATAACAGTTCTTCTATTTGTTTACAATAATTGTTAAAATAAACGTGCATTTTCCCACACTGTCAACAACATTTTTAACTAAAACATTGCACGCATTAATTACATTGCATTGCATCGTTTTGGTTATTCATTTGCTTCATTATCATCACTGTTATTTCATTTACGATTATTGTTGCTGTTTAAATTTGCAGCATTAAAGAATTTATTATGCAAAAAAATTTGTTTTTAAATATTCTAGATTTTAACTAATTTTCATTCCAATTGCATTATAGTTCTATTCTTTCTTGCTTTTTTGAATAAAACAATCGGACATTTTAAAGCATAACAATTAATTTACATTGTCAAAACTATATTTCACATGGTAATAGGGCAAATTTCAAACAATGCAAATGGTGCAATTAAAATGTCCGTAAAATGATCAAGCTGTGGTCATTTTTGATTAAAGACCGTCTTTCAATAGGGAAACTTACGTTTAGACCTTCTTTTTATTGTTGTTTGTCAACTCGATTTTTTGCTTCTCACCAATGAAAGCAGAGTTTTTATGCTCACTAATAAGGTTAATTTTTTTAAAACTCCTTTTGTTAAAGTAATTCTAAGGAAACCATATAAAATATTTAAAACTTCATCAAACTATTAGCATTATAATACAGCATTCTATACAAAATTATACCACTGTAAATTATATTTTCATTTCATAATAATGACTAGAGCCCGGATTTTTAGGCACTAAAAAATTCTGAAATTGGCAGGCAAAAAGAAAAAATAAAATTACAAAAAAAGCAGTAAAGCATTTATTTATAAAAAAGCAAAAAAGGCAAATATTTGTATTGCCTAATATGGTGGAAATGGTACATATATTCCATTAAATAGTTTATCTTGTCTGGTTGCATATAATTACAAGCATTTTTTTCAAGTTATCTGGTGTTAAGCTATGTCGTCTGTCCGAAAGAATATACTTTAACTGCGAAAAACTTCTTTCTACCTCAGCTGAGGTCACTGGTGCATATTAGAAGCAAACCGCAGACTCAATATTCATACCAATATGTTGTGCATTGGATTTTCCTTTGAAGACTTTTGCTATGCTTTGTATTTCTTTAAGATCTTTATTAGCTGAAATCAGTATATCGCATTTTCTTTGTATGTCTTTACCTACTTTGCCTGGAATTTTATGAATATCATCCAATACTTTGTCGAAAACTTGCAACTTATCCACTAGGACGTTTCTCAAGGAAAGTGATGGTTTGTACGAAATTTACAAAATTGGAGGCAATAAATACGAGATCACAGCAAAGAGACTCTTTCTGCATGATTTCATGGACTATTTTCACTGCAGCAGATTCTTCTTCTTCAAAACAGCCGATGATTTCTTGCATCTTTGTAAAATTTGCCGCATAGTGGAAAACAGCAGAGAGCCATGTACCCCACCTAGTCAAAGGTAGGGCTGAGGAGGTAGCGGAATCTCAGGTGCCATTGCTTTGAACAACTGTACACGTGACGGTGCTTTGAGGAAAAGTTTTTTTACATTGGAAATTAGGCGATCAACATCTGGATACAAACAGCGTATGTGTTCGGCAATTCTATGCAGTCCATGGGCTAAGCATGTCAAATGCAACATATTGAGAAATAAAACTTTAAGAGCATCAGCAGCTTTTTTCATATACGGTGCTGCATCAGTAAAAACAGTAGAACATTTTCATATCTCATGCCTTCTGGCCACACTACAGCAAGTACAGATGTAAACAACTGAGCAACTGTTGAACTGTTTGATTTTTCTAATACTTCTGATGTCAACAAATATTCCTTTGATGCTTGATCAGCTTCCAGTGTACCGATGACCGCATTGGCAACAAATCTTCCTACAGGATCGATCGTCTCGTCTACTGAAACCCATATTTTGTTGTATGCGACTTTACGTCTAATTCCATCCATAACATTGTTGAAATTGTTGTCAATATAATTTTTTCGCAACGATGATTCACTTGGTATATGTTGCTTCGTGTATTTCTCTAAAAAGCCTCTCAGAGACTTGTTTCCCAATATCCATAGTGGAATTCGAGCATCAATGAATGCCATGCATAGTTCTGTCAGAAACTGAGATTTGCTACTGGAATCAGCAACAAACGTACTAAGCAGACAAGCTTGCTTACTTTCTGTCTTCATTTTCTCTGTCGCTGATTTGTGTTTAGTCGTTTGCATATACTGAATGATAGACAAAATACTTTTTTTCATGATTGATTGTCTTGCCACACGCTTTACAAAATAGCACGGTGTTATCTGTAGACAGTATGTCACTTCCATACTCTTTCACCAAACCGATCAGTTCTTTGGAAGGCTTTGATTTGACTTTGGCCATTTTGAAGCTTGCGGAAGTAGTATATCTTGGGTAGGAACGACACAGCAAGCGAAACGTGAGTGAATGAACAGTCGACGGTAGTAGTCTGGCTTCCTCCCGGCCGTAGAAATTTTGAATGACGACAGATGGATGGCAACGTTAGCTCAGTCCATCGCTTTTTATTTACTCTTTGTCACGGAGAGAAATCGTGGGAACCCCTGTTAAGGTTTGTCCAGAAGAAAAGCGATAGCAACTACCGCCAGCGCCACCTAGCGACGGTGGCATGGCGGCAACCCACTCCAAACAGTTTTTTCCATCACACCTCAAGCCTGGGCAAAGTTAAATTTTGTATTGAATTATAAAAAAAGCTGTCATGGAAAAATTATCAAAAAAGACATAAGAAGGTAATATCATGGAAAAATCATCAAAAAAGGCAGAAAAAGGCATTTATGGCAAAATCTGGGGTCTACTTATGACATTATTATTATTATCATTTGACATATTTTAAATTAAGAAATTGCTATTATAATTAATAAAATGCTTTCAGAAATTTTAAAGCCAAATGAACAAATATTTGTATTAATATTATAAATTATTTTTTAAATGTATTTCACTGTTTGGATATGCTGGATTGCTAACTGTTCTTAAAACTGTTAAAAATGTAAAAATACATTAAAATGTAATTAAATGATGTATATTTTGTACAAGCATTTTTAAATGTTCTCCGTGATTATAAAATAATCTTTAAAAAGCTGTTGCATTTAAGTACAAAATTTATAATGCCTACCTTCAATGTTAGATTATATTTAATTATATTATAAATAGTGAAAATGCAAACAGAGCTGAAGCTCAAGCTAAATAATGAGTGTAATAATAGAAATGTAGTGACAATGCTGTGAAAAGTTTTCATTTAATATCTTTTTGTCTTAAAATAAAATAGAGATAAGAATGAATTATTGAATTCATTGAAATTACAAAAGCAGTTGAAAAGAAATTTAGAAATGCTGAAATACAAAATTACAGTTGAGACAAATAAATGGAGTTCTTCTTTATTAGCAGAACAAACGTATAATAAGCAAAAATGACGTCAACGATGTTTGTAAAATATAAGGATAAAATAATTTTGAAACGGTAATATAATGCTAATAAATTTTCTTAATAGTGCAGTTATCTTCCCAACGCAACGGAATATTTACACACTTCTTTCAAACATTCTTGACGCAAACTGATCAATCAAAAACTATTGGACGATGAATATAGCTATTTTATTCATATACACTAAAAAATGAAAACAAAGCTCACAAAATTTCTTATAAAAGTAGAATTTCTAGGCTTAACATTCAGTCACAAAATTACAAGAATGTTCACATTCCTGTTTGCTTTAAGTGTTTTATATGCAACTGCTGGTAACATTTTAAAAGTATATCTATCTATTCAATGGAAGTTGATAAAAAATATCTTTTAGGTGCACAGTTTTACGGTTCATCATCTTCTTCATATAAAGTTTACAGAAATGGTGAATTAGTAGATAGTGGTTCCAGTCAAAGTGGAATGCCTGACTTCTTCTCAAACAATGGTCGAAGTTTCTTCTCAAGCATGTTTTCTGATGATGATTCTTTCGGTTCTATGAAAAATAAAATGCTACAGAATAGTAGATTTGGCGATTCATTTGGAAAAGACAGTGGATCTGATCGCAGCTTTATCATTTCAAGTAGAGGAAGTCCAGGAGAGTTTGGAGGTAGTGATTTCTTTTCTTCAAATGGAAAATCATTGCCAGGACAATCTGGCGGTAGGAGTAACATAGCTGATGCAACTTACAGTACAAAGCCTCAAGACAATGTCAAGTTAAGTAAAGGTGCAGTAACATTGTCAGAAAAGGTCAAAAAGTTCGTCACTGATGATCATAACAATTACCGCAAAAAGGCTGCAAAGGGTCAATTAAAAGGACAGGGAAAAGCATCTGCTATGAATGAGTTGAAGTGGTCAGATGCCGTTGCTGAGAAAGCAGCTGAATGGGCATCTGGATGCCAGTTTATGCACAGTCCAAAAGGCAGATATTGCGGTCTAGAAGGAGCAAATAATATTGGTGAGAATTTAGCAGTCGGTACATTTCACGGTTCATTGTCTGGAGAAGATGCCTATATTGAAAAATTCCGTACTTCGATCCATGATTGGTTTGAGGAATATCAGAATTACGATTTTCAGAATGCTCGATGCAAGAGAGGAATGTGTGGTCATTATACTCAAGTAATCAAAAATCAAATATACATAATTTTACTTTTATTTTGCTCATTTTACAGATGGTCAGTGACACCACCTTAAAATTGGGGTGCGCTTTGTCTATCTGTCCGAATGGAACTCCTCAGTTTGCTAATGGAAGATCAGTGTATTTAGTTGTTTGTAATTATGCTCCAGGGTAAGATGCACAATTTTATCATATTTCAAAACTAAATAGCGATGAATACATACATATACATATACATATACATATACATATACATATAAATACATCATATAAATCTGTGTTTGATGCGACGAGAATTTTCATATGAAATTTTTTAATGCAAAAATACAAAATAATAATTCTGATAAGACTGAAACACATGCATGCATACAGACATATATATGTATATATATATATGTATATCTGTATGCATGTGTGTTTCAATTTGATTATTATTCTTGTTGCTGTTTATTATAATTTAATTGTTATATTTAGTATAAAATTACACAAAATTCAAAGCCAAATTATATGTTGTTTAGTGATAATTACGGAAATGAACCACCATATAAAACAGCACCGCAGTCGTGCCCCGCAGTTCGTCCTACACGTGTCGATGATGTTTGCAGTAAGAATTGGAATATGAAAAAAGCGTTTGGCTTTCTATTTTTAAATATTCATTTTTAGCTGGTGAGGGTTCTGACAAGCCAACTGTTTGCGAAAACAAAAGCCCAGGTTGTGAAAAGTGGAGAAAAGAAGGAAAATGTGCCCTATGCAACAATGATTATTATCAGTTTATGAAAGATACATGCTCTGGAAGCTGCGGATTTTGTGCTTAATTCTGAATTCTGAGTAGTTCAATATCATTCAGATTAAAATCCGTTCATAAAAATAAACAATTTTAAATATCTGTCAGTGTTTTAAATGTTTTTTGTTTTTATTCCTATTTTGAACAGAATTTACTTTTTTAAAATTCAACTTTCAAAATTAATAATAATTATAAAAATGACCAAATGCGGACAAAAGTTTGAATTTTTTAGACCAAATGAAGATTCAATCTTTAAAAGAATGAATGTAACAAAAGTTGCAGAATAAAAAAATAAAGCTTTCCAATTTTACTTGTCATGCCAAAATTTTAACAACAAAAATATAAAATAAATGCAATAAAAAATTGAAGACAACTCTCCATATTTCTTTAATTAACATTCTCAATAAGATTATGATAATATTAATGAATATTATCATAACACCAAAAATTATTACAATAGGAGAAATTTATGAATATCAATCACAATATCTGTTATTTTCATTTTTCCATTGTCCATTATTTCATAGAATTTTTTGCATTTCAATGCAACTAATACAACGCATGTTGTTTATTTGTAATCACTTGCTATTTTCGTTCAGCTCATTAAGCATTTAACAAAATTGCTTTCTTGGGAATTTCACAAAATTTCTGCCTGTTTTGACAGGAAATACTTTTAATGAACTTTTTATGTTTTATTTTTAAATTTTTTTACTTATAATATCTGAAATAATTGAATTTAATCAAAGCTGCTTTTGCATCAGTTACTGCACCTTGTTTAACCCTACGATTACCAAAAGGGGCTTGGAGAAAACTAAAAAAACCTCTGCCAAAAGAAGTTGATTTCTGCTGATTTTTGATAGAATCAAAACCCTTTTTGGTTAAACTTGTGTGAAAAAGTGTTTTGGTAATCGTAGGGTTAATTATTTTCATTACAATATCTTGCATCATGGAAACTAAATTTTCTGCTTTCGACATTGTTGTCGAACAGTGAACAGAAATTATGAAATAATGCTAGAAAAATGTATGAAAATAAATTGCATTGCATTTGTATTTCAGGTTTTGAAATTTTAATTGTAAAATAAGAACTAACAGAAACAAATATGTTTCTGAATGGAATTTGCAAGCATTCTTCACAACTGTAAATAAATAATCAGTTTAATGCAATTTATGATCACAAATTGCAAAAAAATTTACAAAACTTGCCCTTGTCATATTTGAGGTTAAATTTTAATCGTTACGTTTTTCAATTTTACTACTTGTCTTATCAAAATTCATGCCATCTTCACAACTGTGCACTAGATTGGCAAATATTTATTTATAAGCTGCAAAATTGTTGAAAATTTTTATGAAAAGGCGATAAGCTTGTGATTACATTCTGAACAGAACAAGTATCCTAAAGTCAATTTAATTCTATTTTATTTGTACATCTTCTTATTAAAATACAAATTGTGTGTTTTCAATGAATCTCAGAAATTATTTCACACGAATTATTTGCATAAATTAAAACAAACTTCTAAAAAACAATATACATATATTGTTAGTATACGGTCTGGTTGTTTAGAACTTATTCTATGATCTTGTGTGAAATGCAGTTGCTGTTTACCAGTCAAGATTTTGCATTGAAAGTGCAACAATTTAACGACCCTGCATTGCTGTTCTTATGAGGTTTTGCTATAAAAACGCTGCACGTAAATTACGATTTTAACAATATAGACAGAAATGTGAAAAAGAACTAAAAGAATAAATAGATAAAGATTGAAACAATAAATATCAGTTGGTCATTATATGTACTCACGTTATTGATGTTGCTGCTAAATAAAACTGTCATTATAAAGCTGTCTTTGCTAGCAAACCAAAGAACGTTAGACGGCACGAGACGCTAAAGGCAAAACATACTCATTGATTCAATAAAAATTTTTGTGAAAAAAAGCTTCCCGTTGATTCTAGCTGCTGTCACTTTTTATAGGTTCACACATATCAGCTAATGTGAAAATGCAAATAAAATAGTGGGGTCGGACCAAACCCCTTTTGGTATTACTTGAGTGCAAAAGTTTTGGCAGTCGTAGGGTTAAAATTATAAAAGCTTTTTCTATCAATAAATGGCGTCCAACATTTACTATATAATATACTACAATATGTAAATTTTAATAAATGTGGACAAAGATCCAAACAGACTGACAGACACCTTCTTTTTTTGAATAATAATCAAACCGCTTTTTCAAAAAATCAGTGCATGTATTTTTTATATCAATAATTCAGATAATTCGATTGTTGTAACATGATTCAACAACGTATACATACATGTTGAAAAAATGAATGATTGCGCTTCATTGAATTTTGAATACAATTTAATTTTTAAAAATACAATATCTGTTATTTTTAATAACTGAATATGAATATGATATGAGTAATAACTGAAATATGATCAAACTGTGCAATATAATAAACATACAGTTTTTAAAACCGTCCGTAAAACTTTGGACAAGTATCAAGTAAAGATGGCCGAAGTAGCAGTTATTTTTGAATGAATGGAATCAGTTTGAAATTTAATTTATATAATACTAACGGATTAACAACATTACTGGAGCTGGTTTAAATTGCTTAAAAATCTAGTATCATGAATACTTGTAAAAATAACAACAAAAAATGACGTATAAAAGAAAATTATGTAATGTATTCAAGTTGAATAAATTTGCTAAGAAAAATTCATCATACTTCATCAATATTACTACTACTGCAGATAATAATAATAATAATAATAATAATACAGTAAACAGATTAAAAAATATAGTTCATTGGTTGATATTTCCAAAACGAATCGAGTTGCGCACATTTTCATTTTGATTATAATACCACTGGCTGAAATCAATTTGAAAACTGAACTGACGTAGCAAATCATCTTTTCCATTGGCGAGAACTACCAAAAGTTGGCTGACTGCCATCTATTCAAAAATAAAAAGAAGATATAAATTCAATTTTATAAAAATCACATTTATGAAGAGGGAATATAAGAGAAAATTATCCGCTTATTTATTACCCTGTATCCGTCTCGGAAGAGCGTTAGAGGAGTGTAGAATTTCGAATTCAACTTTTTCAGCAATGCCTTTTTGTAAAGTTGCTGTTCCAATTCTTGCTCTTTCGATATTGGCAATTTTCCCTGATGATGATCAGAAATTGTTGGAAAGAGAATGAAAAAAAAATTTACAATTTCACTTACAATTTTAGAAACTTCTTTTTCGCGTCGTGTGGTCGTCAATTGTTGCTCTTCTCTCTTCTCAATTTCGTCCTTCATCAATGAAATAAATTCACCGTAAAGCTTTTGAAAATCCAACACAAAATCCAACAACGTTCGCAAATGCAACATCACATTCTAAACAACAAACGTTGCACAATCAAAAGTGTAGAAATTTAAATATTACAAACAATTACTTCATGTTTTTCAGATAAAAACATATTATCAATGAGTTGATTCAAAAACGCATCGTGCTCGTTGATAACATCGTCCAAATCTACTGCATTGTGCAAACCCGAAATAAACTTCCGCCACGCATTTTCAAGAACCTAAACAAAAGAATCCGTTACAATCTTCGTTACAGTAAAATGAAATGAGTAAGATATATTCAAAAACACAATTCACCATTGAATTTGTATGATTATATTAAAGTTATATTTAGATACAACATTTTCAAAATTAAGATATTCCATTTAGATAATTTTCAATAGAAAATAAATGTTGACTGATGATTACTTGAAAGAAAAAGTAATGCTGAACATTTCTGACAAAATTGCCCAATTCATTGTTCATAAGTGAAAATTGTTGCCAGAGATTGTAAAATTCTAAAAACTCAAAAAATTAAATTTACTCTTCAATTATTAAAATTGAAATTTCACCTGGAACAATTTTCAATCCTTTCGAAAAACTAATACAATTCAAGCCATAGGAATGAAGCTCAAAGTCCATACGTCGCAGTCGCCAAATGAAGTTGAACAATAAACGATAAATCGGTTTCGTCTTGTCGTTGAATATCTGCAAAAACTCATCTTCGAACAGATAATAAAAAATAAAATACAAAAGTTACCGCTGATATTTCAGGCACTATGCGATAAGTAATAATTATAGTATCCCAATAATTGTCCGACTGAACTGGATGCAAAAATTCCATGTCGACTTTGTCAATTATTTCGTGCGTAATATCGTATTTGGTGGCACAATCACGAAGGGCATTTTCCAAAGCGAACGTCAATGCATCCATACGTAACACTGAACCCGGCTTATCCAATTCTTCACTGAGAACAAAAATTCAATTTGGAATGAATGAATGAACCAAAAATCAAAACCAATAATAATAATAATAATAATAATAATAATAATGAAACGTACTGAAAATTTTCCAGCATGCATGAGACAAAATCCCCACGGGAGAGAAGAACATAGTTTTTAAGTGCCTAAATATTATTCATTTTAACCAGACACTTCAACTGTGGATATATGTATTATACTTCTGTTTTGTACCTTCAAGTGAAATTCCACGTTGAATTTGGATGACAACAAATTCAACAGAACTCGACTAACTTCTTTGTAAGTTTTCTTGATACAAGAACTAACCATCTCGTATTTTTCAATCAGAAACATCCAAGACGCTAAAATGTTATTACAACAATTTTAATTCATTTAAAATAATTTAAAATTTCATACGATCCATTTCTTCGAACAATCTTCGTTGACTCAAAACGGAAGGGATGTCCAGTGATTCACGACAAGCGTTTTGCAAAAAGATCACCGATTTTCCGGTAATTAAAATCTGAACATTTCGTTGATATTGCATAATTTTCAAAACGAAAACAAAACTGTTCAATTACTTTTTTCACTAGAAATGGAGAGAAGAAGTCTGGAATGCAAGAATGACGTATTTGGTATGACATATTCCAAAAAGAACTGCTGCTATTGGTAGTTTCCGTCTTGTAGATGAAAAACTGATGAGATATTTAAAAATTGAAAATTTATTATTCAAAAATAGAATCAAATATTTTTTTAATTCAAATGATCAATTACTTCTTCACCAGGATCTTCAATAACTCCTTCGTACATCCAAGAAATGATCATTCGTTTCAATTTAGAGCAAACTGTGCTCAAAGCATCCACAATCGCGTTCGCAACTGCGGAATCTCCGCAATATACTTTCTCATATAGACTCGATAGAAAATTACCACTACTCAGTTCTTAAAAAAACAAACATTTATTTATTAAATATAAAATTAAATTTTCATCTGAGCAATTCCTAAAAGGAATACGAGTGATCAAACTATTTAAGAATCAAAATTTAAAATGATTTTTTAATATGATCCTAGAAAAAGAAATATACCTGCAGCCGTGGCTACAATTTCTGACAGTTCCAGCATTGTTGATTTGAAAGGCCACATTTTGACAAATATTTCTTCAGCAAGTAAACCAAGCTGACGCCCTTTGCTTTCTTTTTTTTGAGACAATTTAGAAAACCACTGAAAATACACACAATCTCATTTTTGTGTGTCAATTATCATTTTGAATAATTTTTACCTCGACTTCCAATTCTGCAATGGCATGGTAATACTGGGTAAGAAATTTGTCGACAGAAACGGCAAAAGCCTATTCATTTCGAAAAAACTGACAGCATAAAAATTAATTCAGTTTGAAATAAGAAACAAATTACCGAAAGAAAACTCTTTCCTGTAGATGGATCAAGAAAAGAGTCACAAAACTGCTTTAATTTCAAATACAAAAATCCATAAGCAGATAATATTTTCAACTGCTCTCCAAGAGGCCTCTTTATCTACGTGTAGAATAGACTTTCCAACAAATGAAAATTTCATTTCATCAAAATTTCTCTTACCGGCAAAGTGAACTCTATTTCTTCTGCAGTGTGATTAATACGAATCAAGTTCCCACTGATTCCTTGAAGAACAAACAAAGATTCGTGTATAACGGCATCAGTGTCACACATAATAATTTCTAAAAAGAAAAAGTTCACAGAAATAAATATCACTAAAAAAACTACAGTTATGCTTAAGTTATGCTCTAAGCACATACCTGGATCGTGAGTGTTACGTGAAGCGACAATTACATTAGGAGCACTGCTTTTCCTAAGTTAGAGCGTTACTTTTATTAATAGAAAAATTAAAGTCATGCATCCATTCTTACAACTTTTTTATTAAAAAAAATAATTCAATAAGTAAAATAAGTTTATTTAAAAAAACAAAAAAAATAATTCTTACAAAAATCAGTAAAAGAAATAAACAAAAAAAGAAATAAGTGAAAATAAAACTAAATAACAATTAAGAAACAGCTTAAAGACGAACAACTGCAAAATATTTTACCCGTCTTTGTCATGTATATTAACCGGTGCAAAGGTTGTATTACATTCCACGTCGAACTTTACATTTTCACACCGATCACTTGGTGTTGACTCTCTGTCACTGAGCTCTGCTAAAGCTTCCTTGCCTTCTGAATGCATAGTACTTCCCTTAAAAAAGTAAAAATAAGAGAACAGCTGTAAATATAAAATTACTGAAGCGCGCAAGTAAAGCAATGCATGCAATCACTGATCATGAATAAGAAACTGAAAACAAATATATTTCAATTAATTGCACTTGAGATGTACAGATAAATAATTATACCGATTATGCAAATTTTTCTGTATAAAATATAAAAAACAACTGTATCTAATACTCAAAATATGGTCGGAACACAACATGCCTACCATCATATAGCAAATTGCTCTACCATTTTCTCATTTATTGCCCTTTTTCTCATAAAAAACTGCATACTTTATCAGTTGTTTCGTATTAAAATGGAACTACGTACATATTTTAAAATTAGAAAAAACATACAAACAGAACAATATTAACTTCAAATACAAATACTTACTCCCTTCATGCTTCTATTCACTGCAACAAAAAATCGCAACATTTCGCCAGCTTTATCAAATTTCTGAAACAAATGTCAAATAGAAAATTTCTCAAAAAAGAATAAAACACCTTTTTTTTCAGATCTTGCCAAAGAGAATTAAATACAACTGCCGTTTCTGATTGATTTCTCAGCAACACTGAAATAAACAAAAAATACCAGCTGAAAAGTAAAAATTAAAACAAACTTACAATTTCGTTGAATAGATTCCATCTGGCGCTCAGCATTCACACTTTCTTCCACTTTGAAACTGCTAAAATCAGACATTTAAAAGGTATCTATAGATAAAAAGCATTACTTGTTCAATATGAGTACTGCTCGGCTAAACTTTTTCTCATAAAGTTCTAAAAATATACTGAAAATTTATTATACTGAAAAAAAAACTAAAATTTGTATTTACCAATAAGGGTATCATCCTTCAATATAGCTTTCACAAGTTTGCGAAGTTCCG
Organism: Trichinella spiralis; assembly: GCF_000181795.1. Lineage (NCBI taxonomy): Eukaryota > Metazoa > Nematoda > Enoplea > Trichinellida > Trichinellidae > Trichinella > Trichinella spiralis. The sequence goes on from NW_003528496.1 coordinate 654,606, forward strand.
ATTGTAAATCTATCATTTTCGATCTCTAAAAACAAAATTTCTCAATTAGCCAAATTATGCAGAATGAATTAGCCTACGAAAGTAAATTATTATATAGTTTCACAAACAAGGTAAAAAACAGTTCACTAAGAAAATCGTTTCTTTGCCTCCGTCGTTTTACAGTAAGATATAAAGAAAGTCAGGTTTTATTGCAAATAAATAACTACAAAGAAATGGAATGGAAATGGTCTAGTAATTTAAAAAAGTTCAAATATTCATAAAATGTAAAATTTTGAAAGTAAATGTGATTATTAGTCAAACTTGTGTAATTTTAACAGACATGAAATGAATTCAGCAGGTTTGGTTCAGAACGGTCCCACTTTTCAACGCGCTTTATTATTGGTCGTTTATTGCGCTATTTTATTGGGCCGTCAAGTCGTTGTCTTATTGGTTTTCTTTGTCTAATTGCTCATTGATTCAAATCTTTCCCTTGTGATTAGCTGTAATATTTTTTCATTTCATTGGTTCAAATATTCCATTTAGGATTACGTAACTTTAATAGTAGTGACGCAACATCAATAATGGAAATTTTATTATTCCAAAATTTTATTGTTTGTTTGAGGTTTTGTCATTCATTGAAATTTTGTTTATTTAAATATATTATTTGTGGTGAAGTTTACACTTTTTCATGATCAGCATTCCCGAAAATAATTTTTATCATTATTCTATATTTATTGTACCAAAGTGACGTTATATCAAATGCGATAGTAATAATTCAGAGAAAACAATACAAAAAATAAGTTAAATAGTGATTTTTATTTTTCACTAGCCAACAGCAGCAGCAACAACAGTAAAGAACAGCCAACAACAACAACAACAATAAAAAACAGTGAATGGCATTAACAAAGTGGAAACAGCGAAAAAGCAAGAATCTAAATAATACAATACAATACAATACAACACAACACAACACAACACAATAAAATACAATCCACCACTTGGAAGGCGGCATTAAATCGGCTCCGGCGTTGTATACATTAATGCT
>NW_003528496.1:655797-656342 GCF_000181795.1 Trichinella spiralis
GAAATGGGCTTGATCAAAGTGGAGACCTGGGAAAAGAACCGGGAGGTTAAATAATTACAATCCAATTTCAATACACCCCAACCCCCCCCCCCACCACAAATAAAATCCAATCCACCCACTGGGAAGGGGGGGGCATTAAATCGGGTCGGGCGTTTGTATACATTAATGCTTCAAGGAACTGCGCCAGGGTACGACTACCGTTGGTGTATTCACCCGTATATTGGGAAACCCGTTGTTGCTTTTCATATAAACCCTGTTTACCCGTCTTAAGTACCAGTCTTAAATCACCTGTCGAATCAGGGTGTCCATCACACCCTGTTCTGCTGTCAGGATCTGGAGCAGTTCATAACAATCCGTTATGACTTTCAGCCGCTTTTCTGTTGAGCCGCGTGAGCCAACCTTCTAAGTGGTTATTGGTTCTGATATTTACATTATATACACTCCTGCCCTGTACCCGCGTATTCAGGAAGTAGCCCTGAATCGCAGGTATCAGGGCTGTTTCAAAATCACAAATTATTGTTTGTGAATTGAGATTGACCCCGAGG
>NW_003528496.1:656352-689170 GCF_000181795.1 Trichinella spiralis
GTTTATTGCGCTATTTTATTGGGCCGTCAAGTCGTTGTCTTATTGGTTTTCTTTGTCTAATTGCTCATTGATTCAAATCTTTCCCTTGTGATTAGCTGTAATATTTTTTCATTTCATTGGTTCAAATATTCCATTTAGGATTACGTAACTTTAATAGTAGTGACGCAACATCAATAATGGAAATTTTATTATTCCAAAATTTTATTGTTTGTTTGAGGTTTTGTCATTCATTGAAATTTTGTTTATTTAAATATATTATTTGTGGTGAAGTTTACACTTTTTCATGATCAGCATTCCCGAAAATAATTTTTATCATTATTCTATATTTATTGTACCAAAGTGACGTTATATCAAATGCGATAGTAATAATTCAGAGAAAACAATACAAAAAATAAGTTAAATAGTGATTTTTATTTTTCACTAGCCAACAGCAGCAGCAACAACAGTAAAGAACAGCCAACAACAACAACAACAATAAAAAACAGTGAATGGCATTAACAAAGTGGAAACAACGAAAAAGCAAGAAACTAAATAATACAATACAATACAATACAACACAACACAACACAACACAATAAAATACAATCCACCACTTGGAAGGCGGCATTAAATCGGCTCCGGCGTTGTATACATTAATGCTTCAAGGAACTGCGCCAGGGTACGACTACCGTTGGTGTATTCACCCGTATATTGGGAAACCCGTTGTTGCTTTTCATATAAACCCTGTTTACCCGTCTTAAGTACCAGTCTTAAATCACCTGTCGAATCAGGGTGTCCATCACACCCTGTTCTGCTGTCAGGATCTGGAGCAGTTCATAACAATCCGTTATGACTTTCAGCCGCTTTTCTGTTGAGCCGCGTGAGCCAACCTTCTAAGTGGTTATTGGTTCTGATATTTACATTATATACACTCCTGCCCTGTACCCGCGTATTCAGGAAGTAGCCCTGAATCGCAGGTATCAGGGCTGTTTCAAAATCACAAATTATTGTTTGTGAATTGAGATTGACCCCGAGGACTGCCGCTTTGTTTATTAAAGCTTGAAATATAAATCCGTATGTTCCAATATCTTTACCCGTACATAAACAGTAGATTGCTGGCACCAGCTTACCCGCCACAAAAGCATGGATAGTAAACAGTTGTTGATACCACTGTGGTACAACCTTGAAAGTACCATCCATGCACCAGGTTCGCATGGCTGCCAGCTGTTTAATGTTGTAACCCGTAGCCAATACCAGTATATGCCTCGATGCACTCTGCTACAATAAAAAAAATATTCACCGGCCTTCATTGTCTTGAACGGGACCGGGATTTGCAGGTCCCGACGATGACAGGGCAGTTTTCGGTATCGCTTTGCCCGGTGGCTGTACATCGTGGACTTTACCTGTTTAAAGAGTGGAAAGTGGCCACATGTGGATGTCTGGGCAGACGCGGCGAAAGCTTCCTCATCATAGATGGCCGGGATTGTTTTCGTTTCTTCCGCGCTTCGCTTTTTCAAAAGCGTTTTCTTTTCTATTTTGTATGCCAAGTGCTCATCCACCGGGCAGCTTTCGATGTGATCATTCCGCTTGATAACCGTTGTCACATCAAGGTTGGTTCATATGGCACCACCGCAGCCTTTTTTATCCTATACAAAAATAAACTAACCCTTAATAAATAACTAAAGAAACACACTGTACATTTAGCACATACTTTCGAGCATCTCCAATATTTCTGTCTGCCGGCACGTTTTAATTTATATGCCCTGCCTTCATACACAAGGGACGTGCCACCGCAACGATTTGGTACAACATGTTAGTCATGGACATCAGCCATTCGATACAGAATGGAAAACGATTTGAACTACTCAGGAACGCAAAGCGCTGATCGCAAAGGCAACAGCAAACGAAAATAAATTTGACGGTTTTGAATTTCATTTTAAACAACCATATTGCAACATTTGGTTTTCATTTCTCATTTTATCTACAATCGAAGATCAACTTCTGATATTCCTTGTGGCACCAATACCTTTTGTTGATACTGACAGAATAAAATTAATCACACACAAATGGCGCATGAATGCTAACATCAAAGAACGTGATGTCCACTGCAGAGTGAATTTTAAGCAGCTTTAACTGCTATTCTGCTTCGTGCTGTCCATCGCTTCATTTCTGCTTTCAAAGTGTTTTACTTTTATTTATCCGAGTTCATCAGATAAAGGCGATTTCAATACAATGCAAATTTCAACAAGTGATGAATTGTCCAAACTTGCAATTTTGATTTAAAACTAGTAATGGCAACTGCTAATTTTTGTTAGCATCGAAATACTTTTCTGATTTTCCTGCCTGTTCTCTGAAAATTTTTCTGGTTTGCAAACGAATTTTATCTTTAATCTTTCCAATGTTTCTTTTGCTCCTGTTCACCAGAGTTATTGTTTTCCTTCGTATATTTTATTTAAATAAAAAATTTAAAATCTGCAATATTATTTACAAATAAAAAAAACAAATTTATTTATATATTTGGTGTAAATTGTAAACTTTCTATTTCAACATCTGAACAAAACCGACTAGTGCGTTGGTGAACACTTAAATTGCCATCTATTCTCATTTCCATTTGCAACCTTTCAATGTATATTTCAATGATAACGAAATATTTAAACATTCCGCATCAAAAGCAGCGTCTTTGTTGTAGCTGATCTGTTTGATGTTGCATTTCAAATTACATTTGAACTTGGTTAAGTGAGCATGAAATTTCGAAAAAATTTCCATGCACTTATCCATTATTTTATCGTTTAACTACAGGGAATTTTTTTCGACCAAAATCTTATGCACTTATCCAATGTGCATTTAATCAAGTTCGACTGTATTTTATATGAAATGTATGAACGCCACACAGTCGCCCACTGCAAATGTAATGCCCAGCGTTTGACCGGTCAAGCCATCCAGTGGTGCATGTAAAATCAGTATAACCAAGCATTGTAGCAAATTGCTCAGCTATAATTTTTGAAATTGGCCCACTGATTGGGGTTCCAATTTGACTCTGCTCTTGAAACCATTCCAACAGTGATTCATCAATGTCGGTTTTCTTACACAATCGAAATCTTTTCGTAGATGTGATGCCATTTTCATGTGCATCTAAAATAGCGCTTGGATTTTTCCAAATTGAAGAGACTTACGACTGTGATAAGCCAAACTGCTCGCAAACTGAAGCATTTTTCGTACCATCGTTCAATGCATTGGTGACAGCAACCTTTTCGTTCACGGACGATGCCTTCCTCTTAGCAATACAGAGTGATGCATCAAGTGCACAAAGCGCTACTGCTCTGCGCCGGCAGTAACGTAGCCACAGTTGTGCAACGTCATTCATTACTACTGCAGCTTACGAACGCTCACAATTGTTATTGATTTCTATTGTTATATCCAAGTTTTAAGAACGATGTAAAAGGTATTTTTCATGTATACGACAAAGCCGAACCAACCAAAAAATAAAATTTCTATCGCAATAACCGAAACATCGTTATAACCAAGTTTAATTGTATCAGTTAATCATATCCTGACTCATGGAGGCGAAAAAAATGGGCATGTGATCGAATCATTTTAAAACTATTTTCAACTAATCAGCGAAAGAGGCCATGCAAAAATGCATGCTCATTCTAGAACAGAATATGTGATCTGTTGCTAACTGAATATTATGACTGTTGTTCATTTGCTGCTGGCTAAAGTAGTTTAAAATTGAAGAAGTTTAAGCAGAAACTTTAAAACTAAAACAATAATATTTTAATATACTTTAAAAGTTTTACATTAAATTGTTAAATTTAAACAAAACATTATGGACAAGTTGAACGAGAAACAGAATAAGGTTAGTATTCTCTGCTTGCTTGACGTAGCTCGTGTTGTGCATATTGAGCAATGGCAAATGAACCACAACCGATAAACGCTTTGCCAGAAGGACAAAGTGAGGTAAAAGGAGACAAGGTACAAGAAAATAAAGAAACAGTGGAATTGACCGGGAGAAGAATTTTTTTAGTCCGCCATGGAGAACGAATGGATCGCGTTTTCCCAGGTTGGTTGCGTCTTGGTTTCACAGATTTAGGAGCGTATAGACCATATGATTTGAATATGCCATTAAGAGCAGTGAAACGAGAAAATGGATGGAAAGATTTTTACAATGATCCACCGATTACTGAAATTGGTTATGCGACATCACAAATGATTGGACGAGGTATGAAACTGAGTGGAATTGGATTTGACATGGTCTACTGTAGTCCAGCTTTGCGTAGCATTCAAAGTGCCCATGGAATATTGAAGTCGTTTGCTGGTTCAAATACAAAAATTTGCATCGAAGCAGGTCTGTTTGAATATTTGGGTTGGTATGAAAATGCAAATTTGAATTTTCTTAATACTGATCAGTTGGTCAGTGAAGGATATGAAATACAACCAAATTACATTCCATACATGATGGCGCAAACATTGAAAGATAAGTTTCATAGTGAAACTATTGAAGAATATTACAAACGAGTCAATACAGTGGTTAACTACATTGTGAGTTTGCATGGAAAAACAAAGTGCAATTTGTTGTTCGTCGTTCATGCACCAACGATTGATGCCATTGGTCGAAGTTTGATGAAAAAATCTGCTACTAATTTGTCCAATTATGAACTTAGCAAAATGGGTATTCATTATCCATATGCTTCTGTTGTCGGCTTAGAAGAAATAAAAGCAAATGGAGAATGGCAGTTAATGCCAAATATATTGCCGCCAATTTCATGTTTAGATTTTAGTAACCGCGTAAATTTGAATTATTTTACTCGTCCATAACTTTCTTTCTGCTATATTAACGTGTTTTCATGTCACATCAGTATCAGTGAATAATTGTAAATTTAGAATCATATTTGTATGAAATGTTATTTTCTTGTAAATGTTTCCACTGATATAATACTGTAAATAAATATTTTTAATCAAATTAAAGCGAAATAAATAATAATTATAAAATAAATAGTTTTACTTTTGAAACATAAAATTATACTTTTATTTGGAAAACATCTTGCAAAATGCTTCAATACATTAGCAGTTGGGGCTTATTTTTCGTTAATTCAAAATTATGTATTCGCTTCAGTTTTCAACTAATATCTTTATTCTGGTAATTTAATTCAAACCGGAAAATTTCAGCAAACTGGGTATCACATATTTGAATCCATGAACATTACGGACAAATTTTGGTTTTTGACAGATCAGTAAACATAGTGGTTATACCAACTGTTTTTCCTTGTCTTTTCCATCCAGGGAGCTGACCCATAACTTTACATGCTGTGCCTTCTTATATTTCTTGTAGTTTCCGCAGAACGATTCGACGAATATTCTTTCGATCGGACCTTCTAAATTGAGAGCATCCGCAACGCTTTTCTTCACAAATGAGCGATAGAAGTCGCTGTCCAATAAGCAGCCCACTATCATGTTGTTCCCGCTTGGACCGTGCAGCCTCGCGTGGGCGATCTGCAACAATGCGGTTCGTATTTCGCTGGTCAGAGTCTATCCGACCTGAATTTTTCCATCTACTGTAGTTGCTGGAAGGTGATCGTAATCTGCTGGTTCTTTGTCCGTGTTCTCCCGCTCAGGATGTAGTAATGCATGATGATGTTCCGTGCAACGTGGCTTTGTACAACTCCTTATCGATTCGCAGTCCAACGTCCGGTGACTTCTCATCAATCATGCAAAACACAATCCCCGTCTTCGAGCAATAATCTGTTTTTCATGAACACTCATCATTGGGACAGTTCCAAATTTGATGATTCCGTTTGCACAATATGCATGCCTGTTTGATCAAAGCATGTAGTGCAGCCGTGGTGTATTTTTTCCCCGAGTGTAACTTCTTTTCCATCAATGGCATTTGGATCTCTGAGTCACCCCTCGCTGAAGAATCAAAGGATCCATACCTTTCTCCACTTTAATTATCGTAGCATACGTGGTAATATCATCAGCATCAAGAAGGCTTCATTACCTTCCGCTGGTGTTTGCAGTGCTTCAAGACCACGAAAATGAACTAGCAATTGATTTGCTCATTGACGTAGACGGTTCAAGCCCCACTGGTTAGTAACAGTCGGAAAATTTGGCAACTGCTTAATGTGTTCTTCGATGATGATTTGTTTTCTTCCAAAACTGTCAGACAAAATTGTCATTGCCGCTTCACAGTTCGCTACATTCAGTGGTAGTCCTTCGATTTCAGTGACTGCGCTTTCGATAAGTAGTGATCTCAAATAGCTAAATTTTTCGATCGTTGAAAGACTTTTGTTGGTATGAATCGACGTGTCGAACTCATCCAGAAATCGCAGCCTATCATTCCAATCATCGGAAACTCGTGACATGAAAATGGGCGTGGATCTCCATTATATTTCCTTATCCCTAATTATGGCAGACGAATTCAGAGGAGGTAGCCCGCTCATATTCCTTTACTTTCAGAATATTCTCCGCTTCGGATCAACGTTTTCATTCACGCTGATACGAATCAAATCGGCTTCGTCGACTAAACGTTCAATTCTGCTTGTTTCTACAGAAAAACTCTTCGATTCAATCAGCTATCGCGGACTTCTTCTTTGTTAAACCATAATCTGTTCTGAATTTCTCAGCTTTTTTATCCTGTTCTAAATTTCTTCACAAAAATCTACTTACGTCATTATCTTCAGTGTCTTGCCGGATTTGGAGGAACATCTTCGAGATATCCGCCTGGATTCCTATCTTGAATTGTCGTAATAGTATCAGGATATCAAGAAATCATTCAATGAGGTTGCGTGATATCTAGCTGAGGCGCCAAACACAATCTGCATCTCGTTGACGTTTAGTCGTCACGATAAACGGCGTGGTGTGGTATATACCATGTTTTTCGTGGTATACCATCCATCTCCTTCTTTTCTTCAATCCATCCTTTTTCCATACACGTCTTAATTACTTCGTCATATTCTTTTTTACTCCGTCGTAGTTATACCTGAGTTTCATTTCAAACTGCTGCAATCGTTGTTCTGCTTGCACGTAATTTTTCGGTAGCTGCACTTTTGACGTTTTCCACTGAAGCTTCATGACGTATCGCTCTTTGTCAAGCCTCACTTCGTATTTAAATCGTTTCAAGATGTTCACTTTGAATTCATTTCGTACTTCGATCCCCATTGTTCCACTTCCCAAAACTTTTTTATGACTTGCAATCTTCGTTCACTTGACATTGCAAGATATGCGCTTGATTCTGAAAGCTGTTCTTTCCGCAGATAACCCATCCAAATTTCGTCTTCATTGCTGTTGGTTTTAGCTCGTCCACTCTTATAGTTTTGTTCAAAGCAACATCACAGTCTCCTGATCTGCAGATCGATTTCTATTTCTCCTCGAGGAACTGATCTACCAATCTCAGTCCCTTCAAATGTTCGTATTCTTCTAATGACGGATTTGCGGGTGCTTTCTCACATATGTGTGAAACGCACAATGCGTTCATGACATACGGTTCTTCATCTATCATGATTTTTTTCAGAGATAATTCTACTCCCATCAGTTGCCGATGATTGCGACTCAGATTCAATGCACAGACAGTGGTGACGTGTTCCTTGGAACCACTGAGTCCCAAACTTTCTACTATTTTTCTTTTCACAAATAAGCGTTCCAACATCAACGTTTTCGCTCACGCTGATATTAATCAAATCGGTTTCGTTGACTTAACGTTCAATTCTCGTTCACTAATACAGTATCAACTCTGTACATTGAAAACGAGTCAATTTTGTTTGTTTTCACAGGAAAACTCTTCGATTCAATCAGTTATCGCTAGACTTCTTCTTAGTTAAACCGTATTCTGTTCTAAATTTCTCTGCTTTTTATCTTGTTCTAAATTTATCCATAAAAATCTACTTACGTCTTTATCTTCAGTGTCTAGCCGGACTTGGAGGAACATTTTGGAGGTATCCGCATGGATTCTGATCTTGACTTGTCAGAATCGTATCAGGAAGTGAAGAATTTGATTCTGTAAGGACGGTCCTGCTGCCAAGAGATTGTAACGATCCGCTCTTTCAGGAGGGCTCGTTTATCACCCCAACTGGACTATTATCACAGTCAAAACTAGGCGACGACGGGGCGGTGTCGAGCGGCGGGTTCGTCCGCGCGATCATATTCTCCGTTTGCACTGCTGCCCTTTTTTCCCAGTTCAAGCTTTCTCGGTAAAATTCTCGCATTCACAAGGCAGATAAAGAGTACAGTATTGATTGACAAATACGAACAAGGACCGCCACCGATCCACCACCGTAAATTCCGACAACTAGCATCCACACTTGCTCGCTCGCTGTCAACAACCGTACTACCGTAATTCTTTACTGATCTTCAAGTATCCATCTGTTTACGGCACCTTTATTGTTCTTCTTCCACTTCGTCGTCTAGACAAATACAGTTGTTAGACGTCGGCCTGCGTCCGTTACAAGATCATTCAACGAGGTTCCTTAATATCTAGTCGATGTGTCCAAAACGACTCTACACGACCGTAATAAGTTCCTGTTTTAACGAAGACAGCTATTTCTGTGCAGCGATATCGCGGGTATTTCTCAGTGCTATAAGCTGAGTAGCATTCTTTCTGCTGCTTCATCCACTCCAAGCCGAATTTGAAGAATAGGCTTCTGAATGGCTCAGCCCCTCATTTGGCTTATCAGACGTATCAGACACATTGCCGTCTATATTTTCATCTTTTTTCACTGCGTAACGAGTCGCTCCCTCGAGCAGGCTCGTTCACTTCCTCCACTGGATAGTCTCTCTAGGTAAAATTTTCAGTGCTCATGTTCTGTTGATTGGCGAAAAATTGAGTTTTCATTGGATCATTTCTCATTGCATAGTTATGGCGTAATAACATTGGTTCTATCGCCTAAACTTTTTATTGATTAAAATTGTTCTGCTTTGATTAGCTACAATTTTTTTCATTTCATTGGTCCAAATGTTTAGTTACATAACAATTCATTACGTAACCTTTGACCTCTTTTAGTGCTTGATTCGTGACATCGTCAATTTGACAGTGGAATTTTTTCATTGTTCTTAGCTTTTTTTTCTTTTTAAATATTCACTTTTATACTTTGCACTTTTAGTGATTAGTATTTGTATTATGATTAAAAAAAATTCTTTATGTTTCATTGTTATGGTAGCCAAATGAAATGGTAGTCATTCGTTATTTTTTGAAGTCAATTTTTCTAAATGAAATTTGCTTTTCAATGCTCAGAAACAATAATATCAATAGTAAATCAGAGAGAATAACGTGAATAATGAACAACGGCAAATAACAGATAATAACATATAATACACAAAATATAATAAAAAACCACCACTTGGAAGGCGGCATTAAATCGGCTCTGGCATGAGGTACATTAAAGCTTCAAGAGACTGCTCCATTGTACGCCTGCCGCTGATGCATTCACCCGTATACATCATAAGCCGTCGTTGCTTTTCAGCGTACCTATTACTTATTTGTCTAATGGAACCAGCAGCAGGATTTCTTGAAAGGAGCTGGTGGTTTAGTCTCGACGATCTATGGGAAGTCTGGGAAAGCGTTTCACCCGTTATTTATACATTGCACTCCTGACTTCTCAAAAAATGGAAACTGGCCGGATGTTGATAGCTCAGCGGAGGCGGCTGCGGCTTCTTCATCATAAATTTACGGGATGGTCTTCGCTTCTTCCGCACTCCGCTTTTTTAAAGCGGCCTTTTTTCCATTCTGTAGGCCGTGTGCTCATCCACCGGACAATCCAATGAAAACTCAATTTTTCGCCAACCAATAGGACATGAGCACTGAAAACTTTTACCTAGAGAGACAAAACCCTTCCTCCACCGTGTTATTGGCGCGTTTGTCGCTATTCAGCGACGGGCCGGTATTGACCGGCGGGTTTCCCTTTCTTTCTGGTTCGCGCTCTCCTGATGGCATAGTAGCAATCAAACAACAGACAGTAAGTGTAGTGTATTGTGATTCAATGCAATCAAAAATATCTACAAAAAGAACGCGCAGGAACATATTACAGTAGGTTCAGTAGTTTTCACGTCACCAGTGTGTGTGCGTAGGTGTGTTCCCGCGTTCTCTCAGTGTGCATTGTCTCTCTGTGTGTGCGTTTTCTGTGTGTGTAATCTAGTGTGCGTTATACATTAGCGGGGTATTCTTACTTGGTCTCACTTTTCTCTTATTGGTCTTTGTCCACGCTATTTTATTGGGCCGTCAAGTCTTTGTCGTATTGGTTTTCCTTGTCTAATTGCTCATTGATTCAAACTCTTCGGTAGCTCTAATATTTTTTCATTTCATTGGTTCAAATATTCCATTTAGGATTACGTAACTTTAATAATAGCGACGTAACATAAAAAATGGAAATATTATTCCAAAATTTTATTGTATGTTTGAAGTTTCGTCATTCATTGAAATTTTGTTTATTTAAATATATTATTGGTGGTGAAGTTTATACTTTTTCATCATCAACATTCCCGAAAATAATTTTTATCATTATTCTATATTTTATTGTATCAAAGTGACGTTATATCAAATGCGATAGTCATAATTCAGAAAAAACAATATAAAAAATAAGTTAAATAGTGATTTTTATTTTTCACTAGCCAACAGCACTAACAACAACAATAGTAAACAACATATCAGTGAACGACATTAACAAAGTGGTATCAGGGCGATTTCAAAATTACAAATTATTGTTTGTGGATACAGATTGACGCTAAGGACAGTCGCTTTGTTTATTAAAGCTTGAAAAATAAACTATTATTTGCCAATATCTTTAACCGTACATAGCAACAGCCTACTGGCACCAGCTTACTCGCCATAATAACATGGATGGTAAAATGCTATTCATATCACTGAGGTACAATCTTGAATGTACCATACGTACCCCAGGTTTTTGCGGTTGCCATCAGTCTGTATAGGCCAGGTGCTCATCTACCCGGTAGGTTTCAACGTGATCTTTTCGATCGATTCCAGCCGGAACTTCTAAATCTGTCCACACTGCACCCCCGCAGCCTTCTTTATCCTATACCAAAATAAAGTAATTGTTAATAAATAAACCAGGAACACATGCTATACATTCAGCGCATACTTTTGAACACCTCCAATATTTATGTTTGCCGGCACGTTTTAATTTGTATATCCTGCCTACCATACCATCGAATTGGACCAAATCCCGCAACGATTTGGTACAAGATGTAACTCAGGGACATCAGCCATAACAAGGAACAGAATAGAAAATGATTCGAATAACTCTGGAATGCAAAGCACTGAACGCAAACGCAACACCAAAAATGAAAATAAATTAGACAGTTTTGAATTTCATTTTAAATAACCATTTTGCAACATTATTCAGTTTTCATTTTATATTTTATCTACAATCGAAGATCAACTTCTGATATTCCTTGTGGTACCAATGACTTTTGTTGATGTTGACAGAATAAAATTAATCACACACAAATGGCGCACGAATGCTAACATCGAAGAACGTGATGTCCACTGCAGAGTGAATTTGAAGCAGCTTTAACTGCTCTTCTGCTTCGTGCTGTCCATCGCTTCCTTTCTGCTTTCAAAATGTTTTACACTTATTTATCTGAGTTCATCAGATAAATTTCGTTTCAGCTAGCAATTAAATGAGATTTATGCATTAGATGCTTTTCCGTTTGTCAGAAAATATTCTGATGATTAACTAAAGGCGATTGTAATACAATGGAAAAATCAACAAGTGATCAATTGTCCACAGCTGCAGTTGTCAGCTAAAACTAGGCATTGCAACTGCTAATTTGTTAGCATTTAAATACTTTTCTAATTTCATGCTGACTGTTCTCTGAAAATCTTTCCTGATAGCAATCAACGAATTTTACTTTTAACTTCAGAGCTTTCACTTCTTTCGTCAGTGTTATTGTTTTCCTTCGTATATTTTATTTAAATAAAAAATCTGCAACATTATTTACAAATCAAAAAACAAATTTATTTATATATTTGGTGTAAATTGTACACTTTCTATTTTTACATCTGAACGAAACCGACTAGTGCGTTGGTGAACATTAAAATTGCCGTCTATTCTCATTTCCATTTGCAACCTTTCAATGTATATTTCAATGATTATGAAATCATTAAACATTCCGCATCAAAAGCAGCTGCTATGATGTAGCTGATTTGTTTGATATTGCATTTCAAATTACATTTGAACTTGGTTATAAGTGAGCATGGAATTTGGAAAGAATTTCCATGCACTTATCCATTATTTTACCGTTTAATTAAAGGGAATTTTTTTTCGGCCAAAATCTTATGCAATTAATCAAGTTCGTCTGTATTTTATATGAAATGTATGAACGTCAAACAGGATTTTTCTTACAAACAGCAAACCTCATCGACATTTATAAAAAATATATATGCATGTTTTGTAACAAAAAAAACTTTGTAAATATTAAAATTCTTGGATTGAAAATAAGAAAGATTTAAATAGAACACTCCCAGTAAAATCAATTAATTAATCAAATACTAACAATTTAATAGTTGTCATTCCTAGGCTTAGCTTGAAAGCTGCAACTGTGAACAATTTGTCAATTGTGCATTTTCTATTTGTATTAAAATCCCCTTTACCAACATATGTGATGTGACGAGAAAAGCGAAGAATGTTTCACAAAGGCATATGCGTGAAATCATGCGTAAAATTAAGTGAAATTGCGAGCGAACGCGTAACGTTAGCATTAGTGCCATTTGTAACCCGGAAATTAAAAGTGTTGCTACAACATTCCAGATTTTTCAGATTATTCAGTATGCTGACATTACACCCGGAAGTTAACATCCAATCTTGATTAATTTCAACAGGCAACAAATTTATTTACAAACAGTCAGAGCAAATTTATATATCAGGAGGGAAATTCATAATAGACCGAAGAAGAAACAAGGAAGAAGATAAGAATGCTCCTGGCCACCCCTTGCTTATATTCGTTTTTTATTTCATTGTATTGTATTATTTAGTTTTTTCCTTTTTCATTGTTTCCACTTTGTTAATGCCGTTCACTGTTGTTTTTTACTGTCGTTGTTAGTGCTGTTGGCTAGTGAAAAATTAAAATCACTATTTAACTTATTTTTTGTATTGTTTTTTCTGAATTATTACTATCGCATTTGATATAACGTCACTTTGGTACAGTAAAATAGAGAACAATGATAAAAATTATTTTCGGGAATGCTGATCATGAAAAAGTATAAACTTCGCCACAAATAATATGTTTAAATAAACAAAATTTCAATGAATGACAAAACTTCAAACAGAAAAACAAAAATTGGGAATAATAAATATTTCCATTATTAATGTTACGTCACTATTTTTAAAGTTACGTAATCCAAAATGGAATATTTGAACCAATGAAATGAAAAAATATTACAGCTAATCACAAGGGAAAGATTTGAATCAATGAGCAATTAGACAAAGAAAACCAATAAGACAACGACTTGACGGCCCAATAAAATGAAAACCAATACGACAAAGATTTGACGGTCCAATAAAATAGCGTGGGCAAAGACCAATAAGAAAAAAGTGGGACCGAGTAAGAACAAGCCAGCAGCAATCTTACAAATCTTTGCTCTTAAGTTGTGACACCAGATCGCCTCCTTCAACTTCTGAAAGGACAATTCTTCGCAAGAGTTCTTTCCTGTATCACGACAGATATCTGAAATTGTGGACAGACCCAAACGAAGACTCTTAGCGATTTTCCTGCCACTCTCCATCA
The DNA here is from genome assembly GCF_000181795.1 of Trichinella spiralis. Classification (NCBI taxonomy): domain Eukaryota; kingdom Metazoa; phylum Nematoda; class Enoplea; order Trichinellida; family Trichinellidae; genus Trichinella; species Trichinella spiralis. The sequence continues at coordinate 670,063 of NW_003528496.1, forward strand.
GTCTACACACTTCTAGTTTTTGCTTTCAACTCAAAACCTTTCTCTTCCTAGTAGTAGACATACCGGGCATAGAATTTAGCCAACAACAGAATGTTACAGTATTAGTAAAATTCAGGTTAATTTAATATCATGAACAATGCATTTTAACAAACCAGCCAAAAGTGTTCGGATAATCAGTTATCAGATAAACAGAGTTCCACTGTATAGGGAAACAATCCCTAATTAATGATATGCAAGGTTTATTTCGCCTAACATATCTATGATAAATTTCAAATCTGAAAAGCATCAGCAATATAGTAGTTGAATTGCAGCCTGAAATGAGAAACCAGAAACATGAAAACAACGTTTAAGCATTAATGTCAATTGTGATATATATGTCAAAAATTTACCTTATTCAATAAACGTAAAATGCAAAGTAATTGTAAGAACTGGCCAGGGGTTCTGTACGCCTCTGATTTTCAGGTTCGACGGCCTGTCAAACTCGCTCGACAGCCGGGATGAGTAGTGGACTATATTTTTCGTTCTTCTTGGCCAACCGGTGGTATGGACAGTCAAGCGGACGATCACGTAGGTTAAACACAAGCGGTTCAAGCAAACTCAAACAAGTACATGCTCGTTTGTTCAACACAAATACAGGCCAGAGAAACGCACTCCGTCGGCATTAACGAACAGAGCCCTAATGTGAATACGACAACGCAACGAACTGCAAAACTCTCTAACTCACTGCTCCGCTGGCTTATATATATAGAAGGAGCAGGCCGCAGATGCGCCATAAACTTTCTCAGCCAGATGCGCGGCTTCTTTAATCACGGATACGCCCGCCACGCCAGTGGCGATACAAAGGCCGCCGCAGTCAGCACTGTTCCGTTCGGAACAGTAATTTATAAAACTTTTTGCACTGCAGTACACAAGTTGATTACTTCTAAATCATTGTCGGTACAGCAATGGAAGATGTTACTTGAAAAATGTATTATAATCATCATAAAAATATCTTACCTTAAACCAGTGCTTCCCAAAACTCAGTAAATTACCAAAAATTGGGTAAAGGTGGGTTTTTCTTGTGTACTGATACTCCAGAATGCACCGAAAATGTAATGTATACTTTTACCTAATTATAATACTGTTGCATTTCCAGTTGATGAAACTTACTGTACATCATGATAGCTGCATTTCACTGTTATCTTTTTTGACGTCACGTCAGTGTCCTTATAACAGTTATTCTGTCAACGCACTGTATGATTCACTGCAACATTAAAGGTCTTGTTCCTTGATTAAAGGAAGTCATGAAAAATGTCATCACAATCAAAAATGAACTTCATCAAGGAAGGCGCTTAAACACAAGGATCTTTAGATCCTTCTGTTTTGAAACTGACTTATCACATAAGAATCTTGTTTAATACGCCAAGACCCATTGGCTCTCATGATGATATGTTCTGAATCACTTTTGAGAGCTGAGAACTAAAATCAAAATGTTCCTAGTTAAAAAGAAGCATGCTCCCGTTGAAGAGTTTCTAACAAAATGTGGTTGGCTCAACTTATTTATTTAGTAGATATTTTCTCTCACATGAAAGGAAAAAAAGAAAATAGGATTTATGAAAGTGAAAAACAGCATTTCAACAAAAGCTTGAGTATTGACTAAAAGGGGTAGAGCAACATAAACTGCATCATTCCCCAAGCTTTCTTTGTTCGTAGACGATGCCGATGGGGTTGATTGAAATGAAATTAATAATGATCTGATCACTTACTTAACAAAACTATCTTTGCGTTTCAAATTCTTGAACTAGAAAGTTCTACATATCAGTGGATTGTGAATCCACTTCTGTGTGACCTAACTAATATCCTCGATAGTGTTAATTGTTTTGCTGAGCAAATAATTCAGCTTAGGTCAACCTGTCAGTGTAAAATGTTATTTTATGAAAGAAAGGACGATTTGGAGTCATTCTGGTTAACAATTCACGATGAATATCCCGTGGTAGCTGAGGCGGTCATAGTACAATTATTGCCGTTATTGAGCACCTTCATGTGTGAATTTGGGTTTTCTCCTGTTGCGTTCACAAGGAAAAGAAACTGTTTGGTAAGTGCGGAATATGATATGAGGTGTGCTCTGTCACCAATTACTCCCAATTTTGTAGGACTAGTTAATAAGATGGAGCAACGACATTTTTCTCATCAGCTAGAAACTGCGTGGTGAAATTTGTGTGGAGAACTGGTGAATAATTGTGAAATTGTTTGTGGCTAGTAAAATGTTTACAGATGTTTAAAATAAAAACATTATATCAGAGATATTGCTCGATTCAGATTTTTAAGTGATCCATCTTCATTTGACCTGCACGATTCTTTTGCAGTTTGTGCTTTATCTGCATTGGGTAAAAGCAGCATAATGATAAACAGTTGTGGGTAACGAAGGAAAAAGTTTGGGAAGCGCAACCTTAAACTGTTTTCTTAAAAAATCACAACTCCTCTGAGTAATGCATATTATATTAAGATCTGACTATGTAAGGAAAACAATAAATTCATCATTACTGAAAATTATAATAAATAGTAATAGCTTTGCAAATACTAAAGTCACTGGCAAACAATACAATTTCAAAAGTTACTGTTCAAATAATTAATCTGGTATTTTGAAACAAGACCATCTTGAAAATTTAGATTTCATTTCAGATCAGAATGACAATTTACAAAATTTATTAATAGAATGTGCAATAGAATATTACACAATACACAGATTTACGTTTAAACATTTCAAAAATTGCTAAATAGATGAATTGAAATGATGCATTTATATATATTATTTGCTTTCTATGAAATTGATAACAACAGAAATACTAAATAAAGAAAATTACCATGATTAAATTGTGCCATAAAAATGAAATTTCATTCAGCACATACAAAAATATACAATCCATAATGCAAATTTAAAAGAAAATTAAAATTAGCACTGCCTCCATTTGTGCAAAAAATGAAATAGCATTTTGAGTAATTATTTACTTCTTATTTATTAAATATTTACCATAAACAGATATACATACATACGTACGTACACATATATATATATATATATGTATATATATATAAAGAACTTTATGAATGTGCGTCAGCACAAAGAGATATTGCTAAAATTATTACCACAGGCAATGAAACTCTTGCTTTTAACATTCCTTTACTTTGTTGATGCAGTAAGTAGCAACTTCCTATAATTCTCAGACTTTTCATATTTTTAAACTGAATAGAAATATTTTATTGAAATTATTTGAAATAAAAAAATTTCATAAAAATAAAAAATCTAAATTTCAAATAAAACAGCTGAATATCCATTTTTTATTTTTGTAGAATTTTAAAATATTAGAACAAACTCATTTATACAAAAAAACAAGAAAAAAAGACAGAAACATTTTACCATAATTTCATAATTATAATTTTAAATTTAACTCTTATAGAGCAGCAGAAATACCAAAAATCAACGTAGTTTATTTTACTTACTCCGTATTTTTGAAATTTATATATTAAGCAGCTTTCTCTTGGAATAGTCATTCAATTAAAAAATTTAGTCATTCTAGTTGATTTTCAAAATAACTAAACAATATTAAAGTGTCCACAATTATAATAAATTAATTCAATTTTATAAATATGCAAGCATTCATTTACTCAGTCAGATTTGCAGCAGTGTGCATTATGAATATTTAAATTTCTTAGGTAAGTTCAGAATGTGGGGAAAATGCAACTGAGACTCTTGCATTAGTATACAAACCAGTGCAGCAAGGTTCAAAACGTGTACTTGGCATTGCATGTCAGGGTACAATTGTTCCAGGAAAACATCAAAACCACACTGATACTGTTTTGGTATCGTCATACTGCATTATGGAAGAGTAATTGGCTTCTTATAATTTTCATCCATTTATTATTAAACGTAACATTGTTTTGATATTTCAGTCCGCCGGAAGGTTATGTTGTCAGTGTCGGTTCTCCTGATCCTCATGGAGATCTTCAATCAAGTGCAAAACAGTTCAGGGCGCAACGAATTCTAAATTTTCCATTCGAAAAACATCCAGTTGGAATTTTGAAAACTCCACAACCTATCATTTACAGTGATACAGTTCAACCTATGTGCATAGCAAGCGTTCCTTTACCAGATGAACATGCATGCATAATGGGAGTTGTAACAAAGGGAGGTTTAATGACACTGCGTCATGTGCAAATGTTATATGAAAGTGATTGTGAACCACTTGCGGAAGGTTTGAGTTCATACTTGTGTGCAAAAGTGAAAGAAATTGATGCAGAAGTAGGTGAAACTCTTGGTCTAGATCCATCAATGGTAAGCTAATGAAAGAATAATAATTTATTTCTTTTATTCCATATATTATTTTAGGATATATATCCATTTTCTGCTCCACTTGATTTTGATATCAATGGTGTAAAAGCTGGAAGTGTAAGTATCAAAAGATCTATTTAATATTTCATTGCTGATATCCAATTATACTTATTTTATAGATGGAAAATCCACTATTCTGTCTTACCAATGAGCATCCAACATGGTCAGTTTACGGATTTGCATTAAATGCATATAATGTAACAGATCCTGAAAGTCCTATTTTGTTTTCTGATGTATCAAGTGATCTGACAGCCATAAAAGAACACAGTGACATCAGTTATCAGCAATGGGTACAACGTATGCTCTCTAAGCAAGGCTAAAATGTCCGCATTCATAGAACTATATATCTATGTAATAATTTGTAATTTTGCAACAGAATAAAAAAGTGAAATGCATTTGTATGATGAAGGCCAAACCATCAAGAATTATGCAGAGCGCCTGGAGGGCAAAAATTATTGAAATTGTATTTAAAATTATTTGACACAATGTAAACAATAAATGTAATTGTATTATGAATATTTCTAAAGTAAGTTCAAAGTTCCTCTTTATTTGGACTCACTTGTGCCTTGTATTCTTTTATTTATTCTATAACGGCTGCTGTTGCCATTGCCAGCATTGATTCCTGACTTATTCATTTTCAGTGGCAATGTTGCAACTGCTGTTGGATAATTTATTTAATTTCATCAATGTTATTTTTGTCTGAAAACTTGCATGCCTACTTTTTCTGAGCTAAATGTTTGTCTTGATTAAATTTTTATTAACGCGTTTATCTAAAATGGCCACAACTGAGAGTCCTGCTGGCCATTATGGCAAATGTTTCGGAAGGAAAAAAATACTCTTTCTGAAATTCTAGGCATAAGCTAGTGAGGCGTTGCAATTATTCTAAAGCGCAACAAAGCAGTTTAAGCCCTCCAACAGAGCTGACTTGGGAAGGAAAAGAATGTTTGCTTCTGCTGTTTGCGGGTAAACAGCGTTTAAAAGTATGCTTAAAGGAGAAGCAGTGTGATACAAACAGATGCGTTGAATTTCATTACAGGCTACTTTACAGAGCGTTGAACAATGCAGTTACCTTATTGAAACTTATAAAGTCGCTAATTCGCTATGACATAGCGAGGTTATGCTGCGTGTTGTTCATTTTTGTCAGCTTATAGAAATTTAATAAGCGTTCAAATACTGCTAGATTTGTGATGTCAGCTAATCTTCATGTGACAAAATGGTTCTAGAAGTTTCATCTACAACATGTAAACACCTAGTTTCCATTAGGCTCAGTGCACGGCGGCCAACTGAGTTTTTGATCAGAGTGCATAGATTTCATTATTTCTTACATGGATGGAAATTACACAAGAAACAAACTATACGAAATGTGAAATGCCATTATTTCGCATAAACTCTACTTAAGACGGAAAAAATAGTTTATGAATATACTGATCTGACTTGGCACAGCTGAGATGTTACACCGTGAGCCTGCGTACGAGACAGTTGATCAAACACGATCATGTTAAAGGCTTGAGTTCAGACGACTGTTTTTCGCGAGATAGATCGATTAAATAATGAGCAATTAATCAATAAATTCATTAAAATAGAATAAAGAGGCATAGTGAGATTTCTCAAATGGCATTACATTTAATGTTATGTTGCATTCTGTATGACGGAATGACAGAAATGTTTTTACTGATAGAGTCCACTGATGCATATGGAAATTATACCCATCAGTAACTGCAAGAAATGTAGAAAGTTTCAGAAGTATCGACAATGACAGTGTGCATTAATTATTAATTAATATATTCATACCAATATAAGTACTGCGCTTCGCGATTAAAAACACAGATACGGGTGCAATAAAGAAACAGAGATTATAAAGCATATTGTGAAAAACAAGCACATGCGCCTTCACGTGAAAAACAACCAACCGCTTCCGGGACTTTTACTGTTGCTTAAAGATAATTGACCATAAATTAATGTCATTAATACCTGATACATAATGTTCATTACACAATAATAAAAGAGGTGGAACAAAAAAGTAGCTATTCCCTTAAGAGATAAGATACAGATTTAGCATTATGTTTGTACTTATGACAATTAAAGTGATCTACCATATTCAGTTAAATTGACTATTGTGTACCAGAAATGGCTAAACAGATTAGGTTGATCGAGTGCAATTAACTGTAATTTGAATAAATATCTTTCTGACGTAATTAGGACATACGGGAATACGATGAATACGCGTAGTAATGAACATCTATAAGCTGTAATTGTGGAAAATTTGCAGTTACCTTCCGGAAATCAACATTTTTAGAACAGTAATCAGTTTTAGAATTTAATATTAGTTTAAACTTCCTCAAAAATGCTCAACTGAATGCAGTCTTTAAATAAAATAAAAATTCTTTATTAAAAATTACAAGAAAAGCTAATCAATGTTGAAAAATAAAAGCAGTAAATATTTGATTTATGATGATTATGATAAACTAAAATGCAATTCATTACGCATTTTGTTTTATAAAGCAAGAAAAAAAATTACCTGTTTTTAAAAAGAATTAGCAAAACAATAATAAGTAACAGAGCAAGTTATTAATCTGCAATATTAACAAATTTCTTGTCATATTAGCCTTTTCTGAAACGACAAAATAGATTTTCAGTGTCATGTTTACAATATCTTGTTAAATCCACACGTTGTAAAGAACCGTGCTGATTACATTGCAATCCATTGAAATCAATGAATTCTTTTTTAAACAAAAAACACTTCTCCTAAAACAATTGTAATGTGTTTACAAGATAACAATATGCGTAAGTGAAATTTATACACATCGCATATTTTAAATAAACATGAGCATTCTTATTAAAACAGATTTTCTGCCATTTATAATTGATGCTTTCTGTGAAGATTGAAATAATTCTGTGCAAGAAACAATGAACTGCAGCAATTTATTGCATTTTACAATTGTATTCATTTTCATGAATATCACTAGCGGAACGCTTTATTATGATGTAAGATGTTCTTAAAGAATAATCTGTCCTTATACAATTTAATATTGCAAAATTTGCATATTGCATATTAATAGCAGTTTTCTGACTTTCATATTACTGAAACGTATCTAGAATTATTGAAGGAAAAATTTTCAAATCAGCTTGTTTTATTCTTTTTATTTAAAGCGGTGTTTCTTTAAAATTCATCCGTGTTTTAAAAACTTTTATTCGTGAATTAAATATTCCCAATGAATAAATTTTAAATTAAGATTTCTTATTGCAGTGTTTGAAAAAAAATTAATCAATTTATGCATTTTAATGCTTCATTATTTATTTATTTCCTTAATTTATTTACATTTTACTCGATTAGTTGGAAATAACGTGCATTTGTTTTTCACTGATGTACTCTTATGTGCAACAGCTTTGCACATAAGTATAGTGCAGTATTCTTAATTTCATAATAATACAAGTTTATTTGTGGTAATATCAAAAACACAAAATAATTAACCTGAATTTTTATTCATTTCTTGATATTTTTACAAAATTGTTCATTCATGATAATTAAATATATATTTTCTTGAATACCTTTGAATTCTTTTTTCATTTTTTCTGTCATTTAGATTTCTTCAAAGTTTGCCTCTGGTATAGAAAACTGTATATCACACAAAAGGCAACATGTTTTTTAAAATTGTTTCTGAGTACTTTTTGAAGATTTAATGCTGTGAAAAGCAGACAAATCTATTCAGGCAAATCATGATAAATAATTTCATTTTATTAAAAATCAAAGAACTACCAAAATTATAATGACTATTACTCTTGTCATCAGAATTGTTCTTGATATTCTGCTTTTTACTGCTGTTTTTATATCTATTAAGAAAAAATGTTTATTAAACACTGTTGTTTTTGCATTCATTTTTAACAGGCGCAAGCGATGTTAAAGTTAAAAGACTTTTTGTATTATGAAGATTCAAATACCGATGTTGGATTTTACAGAAAAATAGTCGATTTTGTTGATCTAACGATGTTTAAAACAAAAGTACAGCTGAAATTTATTATGCAATATACATCTTGCCCAAGATCACAGAAAGTAAATTTGAACAATAATTTCTTATTGCTCGGTGACATTATATTTTTCAGATGAGTCAAGATGATGTTTTATATTCATGCCCTCTAAATGAAGACAGTGAATTCTTTCGTTGCACCGCAGTTGTATCTTTACGTTATGAATATGACGTACTTATGCAGTGCAAAAGAAGTAGTGATCATTGCGAAACTAACTCAATTTATGATTGTTCACCTCCAATGGTAGGAAAATAATATTAGCATTCAACGTCAGTCATAAAAGTTATTAATTACTTTTATTACAATGACAAAATGATGGGTTTTCATTCATGAAATGTATCATTTTGAATTGCAGTTTGAAGAAGCGGATTCGATGATGTTACGGACAGCGAACCAAATTTTTTTCGACGATCTTAGAGGTGGAACAGGAAAGTTTAAAAGAGTTTTGGCTATTGTAGGGGAAACTTATGAAAAAAGAAGTGTTACTATGAAAATAAAATACCAAGAGACAAGTTGTACAGTTGGAAGTGACAATATGGTAATTAAAATAGAAAAAATAATAAAAATTCACATTGTATGTTTTTAGTTAATTGTTGATGACGTATACAGTGATCGGTGCCCTGTGGAAAATCTGTCAGGCACTTGCGAAGTGTACATAAGTTTTCATGACCCCGCTGAATGTTACTCACAATGTACATCCCCTGCCCCTTTAATAAACACTCGTTAAAACACTGATGATGAATTCAACTCATCAATGAAACAGCAAATTAAGCATGTCAGAAATGTTCATATATAAAGCCAATTAAATCATATTAAATTAAGGTTCAATAACGGATAATGATGAATTTTATATTCTGATGCACTGCACCGTTGTAGAATACAAAACTGGAAATTTACAATGGAAATAGTTCGATTAAAAAAATTTCTTTAAACATTGGTAATTCTTTTATTATAAATTAAAATCATCATTTTTGACAGTGTCTGAATCTATATTTATGTTCATTTTGTTAAAAGTATATAAAATTTAACGTTATCAGCAAAGCACAGAATTAAATTTTGTAAAATTATCATAAAATTACACACAGCGTATTTTCAAATATAAACACAAAAATGCAATATTCTGCAATAAATGATTTCATTCAAAACTGAAAGACTGATTTTAAAACAAAAATAAAAAACCTCAAAATTTCAACAGTTTATGTGGCGCACAATATTCATATGCAAAATTTTGTATAGCTGATCAATTTCACATTAACATTATTACAGAAATATTTATTGTTTTTATCCAATTTTACAAATTTCTGCTATTCAGCTTCCATATGCTTTTTAGATTCCTCCTAAAATGCTAATAATTTGACTTGAGAAAAAAATTAAAATATTATTAGCTATTTTCAGTTTAATTTGTTATTTCATATCACTCAAAATTACACGAATTCACACACAAAATTTCAAAATTCAAAATCACAAAAAATCAAATTACACAAAGTAAAATAAGTTATCTACTAACGTTGGTTTCACAACTTGCGCTTTCATCCTCTGCTACAGAAATGCACAACCGATTTTATTAAACTCGTAATCGACAAAAAATGAAAATCACTTATTCCAAAGCAAAATATTATGTTACCCTCGAAATGTATGCAGACAATAAAAAACATTCAGTTACACTTCATAAACGTGAAAAATTCATAAACTATTTTTGTGAAAAATAATTTACAAAATGAAAAATAAAATAAAAACTGAGACCATCTTACGACTATCTCTTGTATAATGAGTGCGCTGCAAAAATTATCATATCACAATAAATTTGCTTTTTCAAAACTTAAGGGATTTCAACTAATGTAGTATTATATGTATGTGAACAAGGATATGTAATTATATACAAATAGACGCAAATTCAATGTTAACATTAATGTAGTAAATTGAAACACATGACACAGAAAACTGATAAATCATGGAATCTGATGAGCTACAGGAATAAAAAATTTAGCAGTTGGATTGGATCCATCTACACCGTTAAACACTGAATGCACTCAGACAAAAACTAGCAACATGACAACCAGACTATAACAAAAGTAAACTGCTAATGAACAGTAAAATATCTTGTAAAGAAAAACACATGTCTCCCTAATTTTTTGGAAAATAACAATAATAATTTCATAAATAATATTAATATGTAGCATAAAATAGCTTGCATTTGGAATTCTTATTATTCAAGAAAATTTAGATTCATTTCACAGTAATATGTTCAACAATCAGCAATAAATACATCATTCCTAAACGTTTTGCATCAAATGCACAGCGTGTTTGTGTAATTTTCATCATGATTAAAATACGACCTTTTAAGCAAAAGCTGAATCCATCTATATTCTATATTATAATAAATAACAGCAGGTTTCCAAGTAGCAAAAAAATAGGCAAACAGCACAATTTTAAAGGTGCTGTTTAAATTATTAAACCTGCACTTTCAAATTAAAGTTATTATTTCCTATCACAGCATCAATTAAAATAATTTACTCATAAAGACTATAGCTTTATTTTGTAGAATAAACAGATAACAGTTCTAATACGTGCATGAAATATTTAAACGCAAATCTGTTTATTCTACAAAATAACGATCCAGTGTTTACTAGTAAATAATTTTAAAAAAACCGACGTATTAGAAAAATGCATTTGTGAAGATTATTTGTTTTTCTTCAAATTGCGCTGTACAAGAAACTACAGAATAAAGAACATTACTATCACCTAATTGTAAAATAAATTTTCACATGGACATAAAAATAAACATACAATGAAGAAAGAAAAATTAGCAAAAAAAATTAAACAGCGCCTACGTCAGTGTAAAAAGTGCAATGATATTGTGCGATGTTATTTACTTCTTCTTTGACAAATGTTTATAGAAAGCACACACGCCTTTGTATATATACATATATATATATATAAATAGTGCGCATGTGTTTCAGTACATTGTCATTTCGCTGGATAACAAGCAATGAAGCTCTTGCTTTTCACATTTTTTTACTTCGTTGGTGCAGTAAGTAGTTATTAACCATAATTGACACACTTTTCAAAGTTATAACCCATGAAGCTAAATTAAGACAAAATAGCCTTTTCAAATCATAAAAACATTTTTCAAAACCAAAATCTAAATTATAAATAAAGCAACTAAATTTTCGAATAAGCAAGCATTCTTCAATTTCCAGAATTTGAAAATATTGGAAAAAAATCATTCCCATAAAAAAGACAGAAAAACAAACTGAAATTTTTAATTATAATTTTATAGCACTGCTTAGAAATTCCAATCTTCTGCAAGAGCAGAAATTTTGAAAATCAGTATTAATTATTTTATTTATTTGATATTTTTTTAAAAGTTGCATATTACATAGCTTCTTTGCATATTGCATTTTACCTCAATTATAATTAGATAATATAATTCTATTAATACATGTATGTATTTATAGACTAATTTGAAACTGATATCATGCTTTAAAAACATGTAAATTTGTTAGGTGAGCTCAGAATGTGGAGAAGAGGCAACTGAGACTCTTGCATTAGTATACAAACCGGTGCAGCAAGGTTCAAAACGTGTACTTGGCATTGCATGTCAGGGTACAATTGTGCCAGGAAAACATCAAAACCACACTGATACTGTTTTGGTATCGTCATACTGCATTGTAGAAGAGTAATTGGCATCTTATAATTTTCATCCAGTTATTATTAAACGTAACTTTGTATTAATATTTCAGTCCTCCGGAAGGTTATGTTGTCAGTGTCGGTTCTCCTGATCCTCATGGAGATCTTCAATCAAGTGCACAACAATTCAGGGCCCAACGTATTCTAAATTTCCCATTCGAAAAACATCCAGTTGGAATTTTGAAAACTCCACAACCTATCATGTACAGTGATTCAGTTAAACCTATGTGTATAGCAGAGGCTCCATTACCAGATGAGCACGTATGCATACTGGGAGTTGTAACAAGGGGAGGTTTGATGACATTGCGTCATGTGCAAATGTTATATGAAAGTGATTGTCAAGAACTTGCGCAAGGTTTGAGTTCATACTTGTGTGCAAAAGTGAAAGAAATTGATGCAGAAGTAGCTGAAACCCTTGGCATGGATCCAGAGTTGGTAAGCTATTGAAAGAATAAGAATTTATTTTTTTCATTTCATATATTTTTTTAGGATATATATCCATTTTCTGCTCCACTTGATTTTGATATCAATGGTGTAAAAGCTGGAAGTGTAAGTATTATCAAATGATCTATTTAATACTTCATTGCTGATATCCAATTATACTTATTTTATAGTTGGAAACTCCACTGTTTTGTCTTACCAATGAGCATCCAACATGGTCAGTTTACGGATTTGCATTAAATGCATTTGATGTAACACATCCTGATAGCCCTATTTTGTTTTCCGATGTACCAAGTGATTTAACTGCCATAAAGGAACACAGTGACATCAGTTATCAAGAATGGGTACAACGTATGCTCTCAAAGCAAGGCTAAAAATTTCAAATCATATATATGTACATCTATTTAATAATTTCTAATTTTGCAATAAAAAAGTAAAATACATTTGTAATGTATCAGTGTTGAAAAATTTCACAGGACGCTTTTATGACAAAAATTATTAACCGCTTCTGAAAAGAATTAAAAGGTTGTCTTCTTTTGACAATCCATCTGCAATGTCATGTTGGTGCACCTTCAAGAGATGAATTGAGCAGAGGTTGTTTTCATTACCCTAAATAACGTTCGCCACATGAAAGCCTGTAGAATGCAGAATTGCTATGGAACTTGAAAAGATTGTTTTCCAAAGAAAGTAATCATGAATGAAGAGTACTCGATGGTCATTGAGCAAAATGCATAATGCATAGTACTGATTTTGTATTGAACTTATCCATTCCGCCGTATGAATACATTTTGATGCTGGACAGTGCATGCGTGCATTGATTTTATTCGAATCTGGAATTGAATGATCAATTTCTACAAATGGATTTTTGTCTAAGAGCTGCATACTCGCTTTTGAGTGAAACTTCAAATAAAGCCTTTTTCTCAGAGATGTAGTTACTGAAACAAGAAGATTTTCGTGAAACGTGAAGACGTGGACGCCTAAAATTCCTGGAAAATACACACGTTTTGATGAAGAATATGCAACGATGAGAGATGTATTACATTTAATGATTAGTATATGACGTAGGTTTTATAGCTAGGCACACTATACATAAAAGTTGAGAAAAATAGAAAACTGATCTGAAACAATGAACTACTAACGCCCATTGAAGACTACATCTATTTTCAGGTTGCGGTCGATTCGTAAGTGACATAAATCGTGATAATATCTGAATCTCTAATCTGTAATGAAAAGTTGAAGTTGAATTTCTTACTTCACAGACCATTGCTATTTGCCTCGAAAGACAATTTAGAATTGGAGTTATAAAAGGTAGTAAAAGAAAAAGTATTCTTACCACTGAAATGTTATTTCCGATGGGACTTCACCAATTGCACCTTATATTAAACTAATTCAATTTATTCGGTTATTTTTATAAAGGAACGGTGAACCCATCAATAAAGGCAGCTGCGTTCATTTTGCGAACCACTAATGAAATATTTGCAGAATTGGCTGAAAGAAATTCTTTACAAAGTTAAATTTGCATAGAGCATTTAAACAACTTCGAGCTGATGAACAATTCTTTCAGCTGCGTTGTCCGAGGCGATTGACAGAGTGGTAAAAACTTGTAGGAGTAAGGACACGTGCAGATAATAATCTTTGGGCACAATGCTAAAGCATCCAACGCATTGGCTGGATGATCTTCAAGAAGTAGTTTTTCCCATTTTCTTTTCCAGCGTGTAATTTCACACTTGAGTACCACGCTTTGGTCGTCAATATATCATTAATAGATGGTCATTAAATTTTTTAACAGATTTAAGCATAGTGATCTAGAAAGCGACGTATAAGGGCACTTAATCGCATGACATTATTGCATTGCTGAAGAAATTTGTCGTGGAACTGCTGGATAACGTTCTTGAAAAAGGGCGTCCACACCGTCGGTCGTTAATATTCTCTGTTTTCTTTTCGAACGTCAGATCTGCTCATCTGCCTGGATATATTTCAAGAAAGGGGCATTAAATCACCATACTGCTTTTCAGCTGCTTCCCAAATCTGATGAAAACACTCTTCTGATCTAGTCCGCCATTTGTCTAGAATTCTAAATGTTACTTTCGCTCAATCACAACATTGTAAACGATCGTGTTGTCGTGTCAAAACCGCATTATGTCGTTCGATCCACCTTATTTTACAAAGCATTTTAAGGTGGCCGTATTTTGGTTCTTAAGCGTACCTTCAGCAATCAGCTTCCCGCTGAAAGTTTTAAGCTCTGTAGATCTTATGAAGGACCATTGAAAAACGCACCGACTAATCGAATCACTCCAAAACAGTTCCATATGGCTTGAACTTCAGAGGACTTAGTAACTGTCACATTCAAAGAAAGATATGCGCAGTGTATGCAAAGTGTGTTCGAATACTTGTTCATGAATCATATGTTGAGCTCCTCGAATTTCACCACCCATTACTGCCGCACTATCATAAATTCCTGCCATCAAGATATGAACAATCAATGCCATGTTCATGTAAGTTTTTTCTAAAATCATCTTTGCAATTCCACCACCGCTGAGATCGATCATCTCGAGATAGGCAATGAATTCTTCTCTAACGATACTGTTTTCCACAAAACGCAGACACAGTCATAGCTGCCCCGCAATTGAGGAATCCTTTGTTTCATCAGCAATAACGGTGAAAAAACGGGCTCTTCGTAAGCTCGAAACAATCTTTTCACGGATTTCCTGGCTGTAGAAATGTATCAGTTCGTTTTGGATCGTGTTGCTGGCGTATAATTTTTGATCAGTTTCTGTCAACAAATGGTCTGTCAACGTTACGCCCATTTCAACACAGTAGTCGAGCATAGCACGAAAATTGCCCTGCTTTTTCTGATCCTCAGATAATACCGCTGAATCTCAGTAGCCACGAAGAGTAATGCTTTGCTTTCCACAAAAAAGGTATGGTGTGAATAATGGATTTCAGGAAAGATCAATGCCTCTGAACATCCATCAGAAGTTTTTTATCCTGTGTAAAATGGGCAGAGTCCCGTTGATCTTGCATAACAGCTTGAAAGTTTTCTGCTTTTGTCATGCAAAACTGATAGTAAGAAGTTAGGATATGGTTTTTTGATAACTGTCTCTCACGAGTCCAGACGAAGCCATTTTTGTATCTTCAACTACAAGTGCAAAATGAAATCAGCAACCAAACGCTCTATAATTGCAAATGCATTGATTGCAGTGTTGCTATTTGGCCATAGTGTTGTAAGTAACGGTGCATTTTTCTGTGAGAATGAATACTCGTATATGACTGTTTCGGATTATATCTATATATTGTGGTGATATCGACCGTGGATATTTGGTTACTTTTAAGTTGCAAATGAACGACAAATCATCAGTTACCTCTGATTAGCACTTCTTTGAAACGTTGTCAATGAAGAAGGCTTTCCGTATTGGTGCGAGTTGCATAAAACGTTTTACTAATGGAAAGGGGGGGGAGAGCGGCCACCTAATTCGTCCCTTCCCACTATCAATAGCAAGCAGATACCTGTGGACATGGCTCATTGACCCTGAGATCAAAGATATTGCAAGGAATTGTAAAATTTGTAAAGAAAACAGAAATCAATCACTATCAGCTCTGACATGGTCATAGAAATGGTGAGAATGCCCTTGAGTGCACATAGATATCGCGGGCTCATTTCAAAACAGAAACTACCCGGTAATGGCTCATGCACACTCAAAATAGCATGAAGCAAAGAAACTAAAAACAGTCATCAGCCATAATTTTGATAATATACATGAGAGAAATATTTGCGACGCATGGCCTGCTGAAGACTATTGTCACTAACAATGAAGCACCTTTTATTTCTCAGAAATTTAAAAGATTTGTTCAAAGAAATGGAACTGGCACATTCGAACAGCTCTCTATCATCTGGCTACAAGCGGTAGGATTGAAAGAGTAATTCAAAATCTTTAAAGCCATTTGAGAAAAATGCCTAAAATTAAAATGGAAACCAAACTGGCAAACGTTTCGCTTGCAATGCGAATTTTACACCAGTAAATAAACAACTATCAAAAACTGAAATGCTAATAAATAAAAAGCTGAGAACAGTTGGATTCTTTGTATCCGAATTTCGATGAAACGACAGTCAATGTGTGGGTGTGTGTGAACAGTTGAGAAAAATGACTAAATTAACAGAACAAAGCGAATGTTGAGAGCCAGCGATGCAGGTTTATGGAAAAGTCATGGACAAGGTCACAGGTGGCTCTTTGGCAAAAGAGCTGAAGTACAAGGACCTCGAAATTATGAGGTACCAACGGAACAAGATGACCAACGGCTTCGAACACCGAAACAAAACATGCCCTTAAAGCATGTCGAAATATTTATAAAGGATTATGATTCAATGGCTCCAAATAAGCAAGCATCATCTGAAGAAGGCGAAGATGAAAGCAAAAACGATCCTCAAAGTGACAATAACAATGAATAAGTTAAAACAGGTGAAAAGTAATCTACCTTAGTGAGATGACACGATTGTGCTTAGATAAAAATAACATCTTCAGAAGAGGAGTTGTAGTATCCTGAAAATCAAAGCACGTATCGAGTACTGTAAACATGGTGAGGAAAATTGGTAATTAGCGGTGGTGTTGGGTGTGAATGCAGATAATTTGAGTTGTTATGTGTTGCCAAAAATAAGCAGTTGTAAACGTTGATTATAAGTGTTGTTCCTGCTGTTGTTAAAAATCATGACACTTTGAAGTAAAATTTCTTCTTACATGCGTTTATTTATTGATGCTATGTCAGAAAGAACGATAACAACAGGCATTTTAACATTATCAACTGTTGCTTAGCATCAATAAAAGCCAGAATTATCTTTATTGGTACCAGACGCTTAGAAATATCTTCTATGCAAAATTTGATTTGCATTTTATCAGAAAAAGATCAAGAGAACAATCAGTCAGTAATGTCCATTTTTCCATTTAATTATCAGTAATTTATTTATGACAAACACGTTAATTACAAAAATTAACTTGTAAATTATAAAAGTTTTTGGCATTGAATGACAGCTGAACTGCATTGTTTATAAAAATAAGAAATCTACATTCACATTAATAAACATTTGATTGCTTAATTAGTACTGAAATGAATGAAATAAATGAACAGTATGCAAATTTAACCTCACAATAACTAGCCCATTATTTTATAATCAAACACAACACAAAATAATAGCTGGTATGTCGCCGAGATTAAGAATATCAGTTGTTAGAACAACTGTTCATTCGACCAATGGCAACCGCAATGACTAATAACACACTGACTATATCACACACTGATATATATGTATATATGTATATTTATTTATTTTTTTATTTAAGAATTACTGAATATGAATCAAATAAATAAACAAATAAATATACATATATATTTATATATATTGAGGAATTAACTTTAAATATTCAATAATGGTAAACAGATTCTACGAACTACTGTTTTAAGTTATGCGACTTAATACACAACAATTACGGTGGAGAATGCTGAAAATAGAACAATAAGTGAAATTTTAAAAAATTTTATTTCTTATATTCTGTATCTCTTCACTTTTTAAATGACTTTGATAACAGTGACAGTTTCAGCGCAAAATTCTTAATTGCTTTAATTGATTTGAGCAATTTATCCATGTCATGACGAATGTAGGCTAATTTTTACGAAACAATTCTATTAAAATTCAGAAAAAAAATCAAGTGACTTTGCTGCAATTTCCATTTACTAATTATACACACCCTTAGTTAGTTGCGTAGTTATGAACTGTTATGTTAATTGACTTGATGGAAACAGAGAACTCTGGCAAGCTGCACGAAGTCGGTACGAGGTTGCATAACGCCCAGACGTGGATCAAAGACGCCAACGGAGGCTGCCCTGGACGGTCCATCTGGTGGCATGTGGAATACGACACTACCGGGTTGCGTGCTAAATGTACAACAACAAGACAGCAGAAGCCACGAGACTCTTGTTCCTGTCGATCCAGAGCTACAATTGTGGAGAAACAGGCGTTTGGTGGGCCATAAGTTGGTGGCATGTTATTGGAACAGTCGTATGCCAGACGACTGTCATGAAGACAATAGACTCAGGTTTATAACTGACAAGAACTGCACGCCTGACGCCATCAGTTTCTATATAAGCCAGCCAAATCATATCCAGAATTCGTGGTAGTGAAACAGTCGAAGAGAGTTCTGATGACTTGTGTGTGTGCATGGTGAAGATTGGAGGCTGAGCGGCAAAGAGCGCTGCAGAGCATTTCTGTTTATTTGCGTTTATTTGCATCAAAAATGAAAAAAGTCTGATGCCCAGTAAATGTTTATATATGCGTCACTATAAAATCTAAATTATTTATGCATGCATTGTAAGAGTGCCTATTATGGATAGGATATGACAAAAGAAAACAAAATTGACTAATATTGTTATTGACAGCATTATAATTTTTCAAGGTATATGTGATAAGATTTGAAAAATTTTAGAAGCAGAAAGTAAGTTAGTCAATTGATTATTGAATCAAAATTGAATTTCAATGTTTATTGTTTAAACATTTAATTTTTACAATTTGAGGAGCAAATTTTGCCAGGGGGA
>NW_003528496.1:691270-736655 GCF_000181795.1 Trichinella spiralis
TCAGAATGTGGAGAAGAGGCAACTGAGACTTTGCATTAGTATACAAACCGGTGCAGCAAGGTTCAAAACGTGTACTTGGCATTGCATGTCAGGGTACAATTGTGCCAGGAAAACATCAAAACCACACTGATACTGTTTTGGTATCGTCATACTGCATTGTAGAAGAGTAATTGGCATCTTATAATTTTCATCCAGTTATTATTAAACGTAACTTTGTATTAATATTTCAGTCCTCCGGAAGGTTATGTTGTCAGTGTCGGTTCTCCTGATCCTCATGGAGATCTTCAATCAAGTGCACAACAATTCAGGGCCCAACGTATTCTAAATTTCCCATTCGAAAAACATCCAGTTGGAATTTTGAAAACTCCACAACCTATCATGTACAGTGATTCAGTTAAACCTATGTGTATAGCAGAGGCTCCATTACCAGATGAGCACGTATGCATACTGGGAGTTGTAACAAGGGGAGGTTTGATGACATTGCGTCATGTGCAAATGTTATATGAAAGTGATTGTCAAGAACTTGCGCAAGGTTTGAGTTCATACTTGTGTGCAAAAGTGAAAGAAATTGATGCAGAAGTAGCTGAAACCCTTGGCATGGATCCAGAGTTGGTAAGCTACTGAAAGAATAAGAATTTATTTTTTTTATTTCATATATTATTTTAGGATATATATCCATTTTCTGCGCCACTTGATTTTGACATCAATGGTGTAAAAGCTGGAAGTGTAAGTATTATCAAAAGATCTATTTAATACTTCATTGCTAATATCCAATTATACTTATTTTATAGTTGGAAACTCCACTGTTTTGTCTTACCAATGAGCATCCAACATGGTCAGTTTACGGATTTGCATTAAATGCATTTGATGTAACACATCCTGATAGCCCTATTTTGTTTTCTGATGTACCAAGTGATTTAACTGCCATAAAGGAACACAGTGACATCAGTTATCAAGAATGGGTACAACGTATGCTCTCCAAGCAAGGCTAAAAATTTCAAATCATATATATGTACATCTATTTAATAATTTCTAATTTTGCAATAAAAAAGTAAAATACATTTGTAATGTATCAGTGTTGAAAAATTTCACAGGACGCTTTTATGACAAAAATTATTAACCGCTTCTGAAAAGGATTAAAAGGTTGTCTTCTTTTGACAATCCATCTGCAATGTTATGTTGGTGCACCTTCAAGAGATAAATTGAGCAGAGGTTGTTTTCATTACCCTAAAAAACGTTCGCCACATGAAAGCCTGTAGAATGCAGAATTGCTATGGAACTTGAAAAGATGGTTTTCCAAAGAAAGTAATCATGAATGAAGAGTACTCGATGGTCATTGAGCAAAAGGCATAATGCATGGTACTGATTTTGTATTGAACTTATCCATTCCGCCGTATGAATACATTTTGATGCTGGACAGTGCATGCGTGCATTGATTTTATTCGAATCTGGAATTGAATGATCAATTTCTATAAGTGGATTTTTGTCTAAGAGCCGCATACTCGCTTTTGAGTGAAACTTCAAATAAAGCCTTGTTCTCAGAGATGTAGTTACTGAAATAAGAAGATTTTCGTGAAACGTGAAGACGTGGACGCCTGAAATTCCTGGAAAATACAGACGTTTTGATGAAGAATATGCAACGATGGGAGATATATTACATTTAATGATTAGTATATGACGTAGGTTTTATAGCTTGGCACACTATATATAAAAGTTGAGAAAAATAGAAAACTGATCTGAAACAATGAACTACTAACGCCTATTGAAGACTACATGTATTTTCAGGTTGCGGTCGATTCGTAAGTGACATAAATCGTGATAATATCTGAATCTCTAATCTGTAATGAAAAGTTGAAGTTGAATTTCTTACTTCACAGACCATTGCTATTTGCCTCGAAAGACAATTTAGAATTGGAGTTATAAAAGGTAGTAAAAGAAAAAGTATTCTTACCACTGAAATGTTATTTCTGATGGGACTTCACCAATTGTACCTTATATTAAACTAATTCAATTTATTCGGTTATTTTTATAAAGGAACGGTGAACCCATCAATAAAGGCAGCTGCGTTCATTTTGCGAACCACAAATGAAATATTTGCAGAATTGGCTGAAAGAAATTCTTTACAAAGTTAAATTTGCATAGAGCATTTAAACAACTTCGAGCTGATGAACAATTCTTTCACCTGCGTTGTCCGAGGCGATTGACAGAGTGGTAAAAAATTTTTAGGAGTAAGGACACGTGCAGATAATAATCTTTGGGCGCAATGCTAAAGCATCGAACGCATTCAAGAAGTAGTTTTTCCCATTTTATTTTCCAGCGTGTAATTTCACACTTGAGTACC
This sequence comes from Trichinella spiralis, assembly GCF_000181795.1. Lineage (NCBI taxonomy): Eukaryota > Metazoa > Nematoda > Enoplea > Trichinellida > Trichinellidae > Trichinella > Trichinella spiralis. The sequence continues at coordinate 693,612 of NW_003528496.1, forward strand.
ACGCTTTGGTCGTCAATATATCATTAATAGAGGGTCATTAAATTTTTTAACAGATTTAAGCATTGGGATCTAGAAAGCGACGTATAAGGGCACTTAATCGCATGGCATTATTGCATTGCTGAAGAAATTTGTCGTGGAACTGCTGGATAACGTTCTTGAAACAGGGCGTCCACACCGTCAGTCAGCGTCAGTTGGTAGGTGGCCGTATTTTGGTTCTTAAGCGTACCTTCAGCAATCAGCTTCCCGCTGAAAGTTTTAAGCTCTGTAGATCTTATGAAGGACCATTGAAAAACGCCCAGACTAATCGAATCACTGCAAAACAGTTCCATATGGCTTGAACTTCAGAGGACTTAGTAACTGTCACATTCAAAGAAAGATATGCGCAGTGTATGCAAAGTGTGTTCGAATACTTGTTCATGAATCATATGTTGAGCTCCTCGAATTTCACCACCCATTACTGCCGCACTATCATAAATTCCTGCCATCAAGATATGAACAATCAATCAATGCCATATTCATGTAATTTTTTCTAAAATCATCCTTGCTATTCCACCACCGCTGAGATCGATCATCTCGAGATAGGCAATGAATTCTTCTCTAACGATACTGTTTTCCACAAAACGCAGACACAGTCATAGCTGCCCCGCAATTGAGGAATCCTTTGTTTCATCAGCAATAACGGTGAAAAAACGGGCTCTTCGTAAGCTCGAAACAATCTTTTCACGGATTTCCTGGCTGTAGAAATGTATCACTTCGTTTTGGATCGTGTTGCTGGCGTATAATTTTTGATCAGTTTCTGTCAACAAATGGTCTGTCAACGTTACGCCCATTTCAACACAGTAGTCGAGCATAGCACGAAAATTGCCCTGCTTTTTCTGATCCTCAGATAATACCGCTGAATCTCAGTAGCCACGAAGAGTAATGCTTTGCTTTCCACAAAAAGGTATGGTGTGAATAATGGATTTCAGGAAAGATCAATGCCTCTGAACATCCATCAGAGGTTTTTTATCCTGTGTAAAATGGGCAGAGTCCCGTTGATCTTGCATAACAGCTTGAAAGTTTTCTGCTTTTGTCATGCAAAACTGATAGTAAGAAGTTAGGATATGGTTTTTTGATAACTGTCTCTCACTAGTCCAGACGAAGACATTTTTGTATCTTCAACTACAAGTGCAAAATGAATTCAGCAACCGAACGCTCTATGATTGCAAATGCATTGATTGCAGTGTTGCTATTTGGCCATAGTGTTGTAAGTAACGGTGCATTTTTCTGTGAGAATGAATACTCGTATATGACTGTTTCGGATTATATCTATATATTGTGGTGATATCGACCGTGGATATTTGGTTACTTTTAAGTTGCAAATGAACGACAAATCATCAGTTACCTCTGATTAGCACTTCTTTGAAACGTTGTCAATGAAGAAGGCTTTCCGTATTGGTGCGAGTTGCATAAAACGTTTTACTAATGGAAAGGGGGGGGGGAGAGCGGCCACCTAATTCGTCCCTTCCCACTATCAATAGCAAGCAGATACCTGTGGACATGGCTCATTGACCCTGAGATCAAAGATATTGCAAGGAATTTAAAGTTTGTAAAGGAAACAGAAATCAATCAGTATCAGCTCTGACATCGTCATGGAAATGGTGAGAATGCCCTCGAGTGCACATGGATATCGCGGGCTCATCTCAAAACAGAAACTACCCGGTAATGGCTCATGCACACTCAAAATAGCATGAAGCAAAGAAACTAAAAACAGTCATCAGCCATAATTTTGATAATATACATGAGAGAAATATTTGCGACGCATGGCCTGCTGAAGACTATTGTCACTAACAATGAAGCACCTTTTATTTCTCAGAAATTTAAAAGATTTGTTCAAAGAAATGGAACTGGCACATTCGAACAGCTCTCTATCATCTGGCTACAAGCGGTAGGATGGAAAGAGTAATTCAAAAACTTTAAAGCCATTTGAGAAAAATGTCTAAAATTAAAATGGAAACCAAACTGGCAAACGCTTCGCTTGGAATGCGAATTTTACACCAGTAACTAAACAACTATCACCAACTGAAATGCTAATAAATGAAAAGCTGAGAACAGTTGGATTCTTTGTATCCGAATTTCGATGAAACGACAGTCAATGTGTGGGTGTGTGTGAACAGTTGAGAAAAATGACTAAATTAACAGAACAAAGCGAATGTTGAGAGCCAGCGATGCAGTTTTATGGAAAAGTTATGGACAAGGTCACAGGTGGCTCTTTGGCAAAATAGCTGAAGTACAAGGACCTCGAAATTATGAGGCGCCAACGGAACAAGATGACCAACGGCTACGAACACCAAAACAAAACATGCTCTTAAAGCATGTCGAAATACATATAAAGGATGATGATTCAATGGCCCTGTAACGTGCCGGCCTTTTCTTCCAGCTGTTGTCTGTTCTTTTCAGGGCGCTCTGACGTAACTGAGCGTGTGCTAGGCATTACATGTCAACAAGAAGACGTAATATATATATGATAGCTGTTTATTGAAGAGTAAATATGGCACAGAAAACAAACAAGAGGGTAAAAAGAGACAAATGACGGCAGTGACAACCAAGTCACGCAGCGATAAGATCGATTAACTTTACCAAAGGTAGAAGAGAAAAAAACCAACCCCAAAAATAACCACAGCGCACCACCCTACTGGGCAAAGTGCTGATTTTCAGGTATTAGCTGGTATACGGTAGTTCTTATCCGTTGTTACCGTCATCTGAAATTACGGATATGAACTAGTACAAATGGGACATTTGTTACACCATTCCCCCATTCTCCAAGAAGACGTGTCCTCACGTTACGTCCTCGTAAGTACCGCGTCCCTGAGCCTTGGTGGGGGTTGTCGTTTCTTTTCCGGTTGCACCCTGGTCGATCTCGGGACTCTTTCCGCGTAAGGTTTCATGCTATCGAAATGTACAACCACCTTTTTCTTCCCTCTGCACTGCTGTACGCGATATGTGCAGCCGTCCAGTCGTTTCAGCACCCGGTATGGACCTTCCCAGTTCGGGCCTAGTTTGGAATTGCGCGGGATTTGTAGCCATACTCGGTCTCCAGGTTCGAACAGCGTGCCTCTGGCGTGTTTGTCATACCAATCCTTTTGGCGCTTTTGTTCCATGCCAGCTCGCTGACGCACGTCACTGTACAGACGCTCCAAGTCCTGACGGAGTTGCCGAATGTATTGGCTGGTTGTTTGTTGTGGCTTCCCGTCGGGTTGGCCATAGATGAGATCGACGGCAAGTCTCACTTCTTGGCCGTACAGGATTCGGCTGGGTGTCGCGGCCGTAGTGTGATGGACACTGGTCCTGTAGGCCAGTAGCACTCGGTCGATGTAATCGTCCCATTCACCCGGTTCTTCAATGGACGTCGCCGCCAGCATATCTACCAGAGTGCGGTTCATGCGTTCCACTAACCCGTCCGACTGCGGATGGTAGGCGGTCGTACGGGTCTTCGATGTTCTGAAGAGTTCACATAATTCTTTTATTAGAGCCGATTCGAAATTCCTCCCCTGGTCTGAGTGTATTGTTTCGGGTGCCCCGAATCTGCAAAATATACCATTCACTAAATGGCGGGCGATGGTGGCTGCTTCTGCGTCAGGCATGGGGAATGCCTCTGGCCACATTGTGAAATAATCACAGATAACCAGTAGATAGCGGTTTCCGCGTTTGGTCTCCTCCAAAGGGCCCAGTACGTCGACGCCTATTCGTTGGAACGGGTAACCAACGGGCTGTATCTGCATTGGCGCGCGTGCTTTCGCCTGGGGTGCTTTTCGAGAGGCGCACGCGTCACACGTGCGGCACCAATCTTCTACATCTTCTCGCTGTTGCGGCCAGTAGAACCGTTGGCGGATCTTCTCCAAGCTTTTAGCCACCCCCAAGTGTCCACCAGTTGGATGGTTATGAATCAGGTCCAGAACCTCCGGGACGCGTGCGCGAGGTATCACGGGAAGCATCGTTTTCTTGTTCGTGCCCAGCGCTTCCCATTCTCGGGTGAGGACTCCATTAGTCATCTTCATCCGTCTCCGCTGGGCCTACAAGCTTTTAAGTATTCGGCTCCCCTCCGGTGCCTTGTCTGGCCAACTGTTCGTGCTCAGTTACTTTATCACTTGCTGAATCTCGGGGTCATCATCCTGCCATTGTTTGATCATGTTCTCCCCCCACAGCTGATGGCATTCAATGAGATGGCCTGACACGGGGACCCCATCCCGCATTGTTTGCACGACTGCCGGGATAGAGCATCGGCATTTCCATGCTGTTTCCCTGGTCGGTGGACCACGTCAAATTGGTACTCTGCTAATTGCTCTAACCAGCGCGCCACCTGACCTTCCGGTTCTCGGAAGTTTCGGAGCCACCGCAGGGAGTTGTGGTCCGTGCGTGCCGTGAACTTTTGCCCGTACAAATACGGACGAAACTGTTTCACGACTCATACCAGCGCTATCATCTCCTTCCTAGTGACGCAGTAACGCTGCTCGGGTCGGGTCAGGGCACGGCTGATGTACGCTATTACCATCTGGTTTCCATTTTCCATCGTTTGGGACAGCACCGCCCCAATGGCAGTATCGCTAGCGTCCACGTCCAGAACAAAAGGTCTGGAGAAATCCGGGTGTCCAAGTATCGGGGTGCTCACCAACAGGTTCTTCAACGTTGTGAAGGCTCCCTCCTGGCGGGGTCCCCATTGCCATTTCTCACCTTTCCGTGTGAGTTCATGGAGTGGGCCTGCGACACGGGCAAAGTCCTTGATGAACCGCCGGTAATAGGACGCCAGACCCAGGAATTGTCTGACCTCCCTCACGCAGCGGGGTGTGCGCCACTGTCGGACTGCCGCTGTTTTTTGTGAGTCTGCCCCTATCCCCTAGGGTGTGATGACGTGCCCGAGGTAGACCACCTGTTTCTTCATCAGTTGGCACTTTTCTGGTTTAATCTTCAATCCTACCCCCTTAAGCCGTTGGAACACCTCCTCTAGTCGGGTGAGATGTTCTTCTTCCGTCGCGCTGAAGACTATGATGTCATCGAGATAAACCAGGCAAGATTTACCCACCAGACCGGACAGAGTTCTCTCCATGAGCCGCTGAAACGTGCCCGGTGCATTGCATAGTCCGAAAGGCATTACCTTAAACTGGTACAGCCCCAGCGGAGTAGCAAAAGCGGTCTTTTCGCAATCTCGTTTGTCCACTTCGACTTGCCAGTATCCCGACGCTAGGTCCAATGTTGTGAACCACTTGGCACGGCCAAGGCATCCAGCGTTGCATCGATCCGGGGTAACGGTTGTGCATCCTTCCGCGTGACTTCATTAAGTCTCCGGTAGTCGACGCAGAACCGCGAGCTACCGTCCTTCTTCTTAACGAGCACCACCGGGGAGGACCAAGGTCCTTCAGCGGGTTCAATCAGGCCTCGTTCCAGCATTCTCCGTACGTGGTCCTCTACCTCTTCTTTCTGTCGGATCGGCAGTCTCCTCAGCGCCTGTTTGATGGGTTTCGCCCCTTCGACAATTATTCGGTGTTTCACGACGCTAGATCATCGTCCGACATTGAGATGGTCTCAGCGTATCGTCGCAACAGATCGGCCATCTTTTCTCGGCTTCTGTCCGTACAGTCTGTTGCTTTTGACACTAGCGTTGTTATTACTGCCGTTTCCACACTGTCGGTTATGCCTACGGTTTCGTCGCATCTCATCGCGCCTGGAGGTCCGCGTCGTCTGGCTATCTTCACCTGGCACCCGTCACGCATCTTCAGATATTTCTCTTGGGCATGAATGTATTCCACGCATTCATTGATGAAGTTCATACCCAGAATTCCCGGAAAAGAGAGATCTTCTGCAACCACGAATGGTAGTCGATGTGTCCAACTACCCAATACCACTGGAACAGAAACTGCCCCGCGCGCGTTTAAGGTTGCTCCCTTCCTGCCCAGTCTCAGAACCCATTGTTGACTAAGACCTGCGTCGCCCTGATCTTTGACATCTAACTTATCCCAGACCTCTTTGGAAATGATTGACATGGCACTCCTGAATCGAGCAAAAATTGAATGGGGAATCCCCGTATCTTACCATTTATAATCGGCGTGTCGCCGATGACTACGTCGGTCGCTGAGGCTAACGGATGATCCGCTTTACGCGAGCTTCCTTCCAGCCGTCTCGAGGGCTGGGGATGTTCGCGTGAGGTTCGGTTACCTCTGTTCCGCATATAGTATTCTTCCAGCTTCTCCAATCTGGCTTCAATCGTAGCTGGGTGCTTTCGCTGATACATGTCGGAGGTCAGGGCAGGCTTAGTTGTTCTTTCTACATAGCGGTCCCCCGTCGGAGCCGGAGTTAGTATCGGGGGGGCCATTATCACCTCGAGGAGGTAAGCGGTCGTCCAGTCGGGTGATCAGCCGATTCAGGGCTCCGGTCAGTTCCTCCATACGTCGGTCATAGGGGGAGTTATTGTCAAAGTCCATGCTGCGGGATGCTTCCTCGATTTCCACAGCTTTCAGCGCAGTTCTCCGTGCTTCGTCCATAGTCGTCCATAGTCCATAAATAAATATACATATATATTTATATATATTGAGGAATGAACTTTAAATATTCAATAAAGGTAAACAGATCCTACGAACTACTGTTTTAAGTTATGCGACTTAATACACAACAATTACGGTGGAGAATGCTGAAAATAGAACAATAAGTGAAATTTTAAAAAATTTTATTTCTTATATTCTGTATCTCTTCACTTTTTAAATGACTTTGTATTTGATGACAGTTTCAGCGCAAAATTCTTAACCGCTTTAATTGATTTGAGCAATTTATCCATGTCATGACGAATGTAGGCTAATTTTTACGAAACAATTCTATTAAAATTCAGAAAAAAAATCAAGTGACTTTGCTGCAATTTCCATTTACTAATTATACTCACCCTTAGTTAGTCGCGTAGTTATGAACTGTTATGTTAATTGACTTGATGGAAACAGAGGACTCTGGCAAGCTGCACGAAGTCGGTGCGAGGTTGCGTAACGCCCAGACGTGGATCAAAGACGCCAACGGAGGTTGCCCTGGACGGTCCATCTGGTGGCATGTGGAATACGACACTACCGGGTTGCGTGCTAAATGTACAACAACAAGACAGCAGAAGCCACGAGACTCTTGTTCCTGTCGATCCAGAGCTACAATTGTGGAGAAACAGGCGTTTGGTGGGCCATAAGTTGGTGGCATGTTATTGGAACAGTCGTATGCCAGACGACTGTCATGAAGACAATAGACTCAGGTTTATAACTGACAAGAACTGCACGCCTGACGCCATCAGTTTCTATATAAGCCAGCCAAATCATATCCAGAATTCGTGGTAGTGAAACAGTCGAAGAGAGTTCTGATGACTTGTGTGTGTGCATGGTGAAGATTGGAGGCTGAGCGGCAAAGAGCGCTGCAGAGCATTTCTGTTTATTTGCGTTTATTTGCATCAAAAATGAAAAAAGTCTGATGCCCAGTAAATGTTTATATATGCGTCACTATAAAATCTAAATTATTTATGCATGCATTGTAAGAGTGCCTATTATGGATAGGATATGACAAAAGAAAACAAAATTGACTAATATTGTTATTGACAGCATTATAATTTTTCAAGGTATATGTGATAAGATTTGAAAAATTTTAGAAGCAGAAAGTAAGTTAGTCAATTGATTATTGAATCAAAATTGAATTCAATGTTTATTGTTTAAACATTTAATTTTACAATTTGAGAGCAATTTTGCAGGGGATGAATAAAAATTAAACATCTAAATGAATTTTTACTTATTGCATACGCAATTTGTATATTATTATAACAGCATATTATTTTAATGCCAACAAAATTTTTTGAAAATAAATAGACTAATTGAAACGTATCCTAACATACCTAATCCAAATCCTAATATTTCTATTTGTTCAAAGCCAAATAACTATCAAACTTTTTTCATTATAAAGTATGTAATTCATACAAAAGCATTCATAATACAGTGTAAAGGTAAAAAAATAAGAAGACATTTTTATGAAAAAAAATTTACCAATTATACCAATTTACTAATTACCAAATAAAATTACAACGGTTATTATATTACTACAATAACATTTTTCACAACTCACATATGTTGATTACACTACACAAAATATTTCACAAAAAATTTGCTTTTTTATTACATACAGAATTTTAATTGCTGTGGTATTATATATAGTGTGCAGATAATTATGTATACATGATTACATATTTCATTGATAATTTTCATGTAACAAACCTTTAACACATGACACAGTGCAGCATCTCACGTGTTACTTTCATAAAAAATTGAACAGTTAATGAATGTCATCTACAACATTAAACTATGGATTATTAATTTAATTTAATTTTATTTTATTTTATTTATTTATTTAATTTTATTTAATGGATTATGTGAAGACTAGTCATCTGACAACAAAACTACACAAAAAATATAGACTGCAAATAATCAGTGTAATAATTTGAACCAAAATATAAAAGTTTGACCATTTAGCTGTAGAAAAATAATGATGAGTTTGAAATAATTTTAATCTGAAGTATGAAACAGCTAGTATCATTCATTTACTTAGAATACCCATTATTAAAGATAATTTAGATTCATTTCACAGTAATATATTCAACAATCAGCAATAAATACATCATTCCTAAACGTTTTTCATCAAATGCACAGCGTGTTTGTGTAATTTTCATCATGATTAAAATATGATTTTTTAAGCAAAAAGCTGAATCCATCCATATTCTATATTTTAATAAATAACAGTACGTTTCCAAATAGCAAAGAAATAAACATACAGCACAGTTTTAAAAGGTGTTGTTTAAATTACTAAATCTGCACTTTCAAATTAAAGTTTTTATTCCCTATCACAGCGCCAATTAAAATAATTTACTAATAAAGACTAATTGTGTTATTTTGTAAAATAAACAGATTTACGTTTAAATATTGCCATTATTTATAAGCGGATGTATTATAAAAAAGCATTTGATAGCATTATTTGTTTTTCTTAAAATTGCGTAGTATCAGAAATTACAGAATAAAGAACATTACTATCACATAATTGTAAAATAGGAATGAAATTTCATTAGCACATAAAAATATATAATGAACATAGAAAAATTAGCAAAAAAAAAATTAAACACCGCCTACGTCAGTGTAAAAAGTGCAATGATATTGTGCGATGTTATTTACTTCTTCTTTGACAAATGTTTATAGAAAGCACACATGCTTTTGTATATATACATATATATATATAAATAGTGCGCATGTGTTTCAGTACATTGTCATTTCGCTGGATAACAAGCAATGAAGTTCTTGCTTTTCACATTTTTTTACTTCGTCGGTGCAGTAAGTAGTTATTAACCATAATTGACACACTTTTTAAAGTTATAACCCATAAAGCTAAATTAAGTCAAAATAGCCATTTCAAATCATAAAAACATTTTTCAAAACCAAAATCTAAATTATAAATAAAGCAACTAAATTTTCTCATAAGCATTCTTCAATTTTCAGAATTTGAAAATATTGGAAAAAAATCATTCCCATAAAAAAGACAGAAAAACAAACTGAAATTTTTAATTATAATTTTATAGCACTGCTTAGAAATTCCAATCTTCTGCAAGAGCAGAAATTTTGAAAATCAGTATTAATTATTTTATTTATTTGATATTTTTTTAAAAGTTGCATATTACATAGCTTCTTTGCATATTGCATTTTACCTCAATTATAATTAGATAATATAATTCTATTAATATATGTATGTATTTATAGACTAATTTGAAACTGATATCATGCTTTAAAAACATGTAAATTTGTTAGGTGAGCTCAGAATGTGGAGAAGAGGCAACTGAGACTCTTGCATTAGTATACAAACCGGTGCAGCAAGGTTCAAAACGTGTACTTGGCATTGCATGTCAGGGTACAATTGTGCCAGGAAAACATCAAAACCACACTGATACTGTTTTGGTATCGTCATACTGCATTGTAGAAGAGTAATTGGCATCTTATAATTTTCATCCAGTTATTATTAAACGTAACTTTGTATTAATATTTCAGTCCTCCGGAAGGTTATGTTGTCAGTGTCGGTTCTCCTGATCCTCATGGAGATCTTCAATCAAGTGCACAACAATTCAGGGCCCAACGTATTCTAAATTTTCCATTCGAAAAACATCCAGTTGGAATTTTGAAAACTCCACAACCTATCATGTACAGTGATTCAGTTAAACCTATGTGCATAGCAGAGGCTCCATTACCAGATGAGCACGTATGCATACTGGGAGTTGTAACAAGGGGAGGTTTGATGACATTGCGTCATGTGCAAATGTTATATGAAAGTGATTGTCAAGAACTTGCGCAAGGTTTGAGTTCATACTTGTGTGCAAAAGTGAAAGAAATTGATGCAGAAGTAGCTGAAACCCTTGGCATGGATCCAGAGTTGGTAAGCTACTGAAAGAATAAGAATTTATTTTTTTTATTTCATATATTATTTTAGGATATATATCCATTTTCTGCGCCACTTGATTTTGACATCAATGGTGTAAAAGCTGGAAGTGTAAGTATTATCAAAAGATCTATTTAATACTTCATTGCTAATATCCAATTATACTTATTTTATAGTTGGAAACTCCACTGTTTTGTCTTACCAATGAGCATCCAACATGGTCAGTTTACGGATTTGCATTAAATGCATTTGATGTAACACATCCTGATAGCCCTATTTTGTTTTCCGATGTACCAAGTGATTTAACTGCCATAAAGGAACACAGTGACATCAGTTATCAAGAATGGGTACAACGTATGCTCTCCAAGCAAGGCTAAAAATTTCAAATCATATATATGTACATCTATTTAATAATTTCTAATTTTGCAATAAAAAAGTAAAATACATTTGTAATGTATCAGTGTTGAAAAATTTCACAGGACGCTTTTATGACAAAAATTATTAACCGCTTCTGAAAAGGATTAAAAGGTTGTCTTCTTTTGACAATCCATCTGCAATGTTATGTTGGTGCACCTTCAAGAGATAAATTGAGCAGAGGTTGTTTTCATTACCCTAAAAAACGTTCGCCACATGAAAGCCTGTAGAATGCAAAATTGCTATGGAACTTGAAAAGATTGTTTTCCAAAGAAAGTAATCATGAGTGAAGAGTACTCGATGGTCATTGAGCAAAAGGCATAATGCATGGTACTGATTTTGTATTGAACTTATCCATTCCACCGTATGAATACATTTTGATGCTGAAGCAATACTTGAATACAGTGTGGGTATGCGTAAATTTTGATCTGGATCAGTTTCCATAAATGTAATTAGTTTCGGCGGTTTCTCAACGAGTTTGCTTATTCTCCATAACATTTCGTCTGATATTTAGTACTGCATGCTTTTTGAAGTTCTTTTTAAAAAATATTATGCTGCAAAGAAAAAGATGAATAATCTTCATTCATTCTCTACAGTGAAGAAACTCTTTATCATCAGATTGGAAGGAAACTGATAAATTTCAAAAATTGGAAAATTTTCATAATTTTTATAACTATTGTTACTAAAATTGTTCATGGTGCTTTTTAATGTTATGAATATTTCTGATAAAAAGAAATGCACAACACACATTTTCATTCAGTTAAAGCAGTGATTCCCAAGGTGAACGCTACTGCCGCTTAGGGGCAGTGGAAAGCAGTAAGGGGACGCTTGAAGATGGAAAGAGCGATAATGTGAAGACGTAAGCCTATTACAATCATCATATTCATGAAATGTTTAAAATTCACAAAATAATTCTAAAATTGGGGTTAAAATCAAAAACCTAGTAAGTTTTTAATTGTATGTCAATTGGTTAACAAGCAGAGCAAAACATGAAAGATATTCGTTAGATGACATTCGTGGATTGTGACATGAGTTAAATCAACCATGCTCAACTGTAAATTTTACGGGAACAAGCAAAATGAAAAGTTTGAAAGATTATCCGTATTGGGAAAATTCAAATGTTTATTTTTAATTTTACAGAAGATTGATGCATCATACTTGTATGAAAGTACTTAATAATAAAGTAGAATTACAATTTATTATGCAATAAACTCCTTGCTCTTGATTTAATCCCGTATGTTTTAGCAATCTGTTCATTGCTCAACAACAGATCAGTTTTCAGTTAAGTGAAAATGAAGTGATAATAATCGCTTTCCAATTCATGAAAAGCCGCGGTTTCACTGCACGGCAACCGCTGTTTTAAGTTAAGAAATGGATGTAGCAACGGAATGCAGGCGTTTGAGCTATTCAGAAGTTCATGGAAAACACTGTGAATGCCCCGACTTTTCAGATAAGTTTAATATTTAATGTCTATATGATGAAATTATATTATTTTAATTATACTGATTGAATGTTTTCGTTTGCAAACTTTGTCATCTTCAAGTTTAGCTTAACAATGAATCTATAATCGAATTGCTCTGTGCATCAAGTTAACCTGGACAATCATCTTAAAAGGGGAAATGTAATGGAATCTCATCTGCAACGACATGCTTTTATCAAAGTAATATATCTAGTAAAAAACTGTCCAGTTGAAAGTCATAAAGCAGTAAGTATGCAGCAAAATTTCAAACAAATAATTTTAAATTAATTGCATCATTTTGGTTAATTTTGAGTGATTAATACAGTGATAAATGTCATGAGCAAGAAGATAAAGCAGGATATTGTAAAATTCACATCAATTATCATTACCCTAAACTATCTTACTCACGATGTTCACCATAGTTCCAACTTACTGATGAAATTATTCGAAACATGAAAAAAATGCTTTCAAACAATGAATTGCTCAAACTGCCAAAAGTTGTTAACCGTCACTTCGACTGTTTTATTTTTCGATACATTGTATTCCGTAGAACACAAAACAAAAACTGACAATAAAATGAGTTTGATTGAAAATCTGCTATTCAAAAATTTGCGCTTTTCTTTTTGTATAAACTAAAATCTTCATTATCAACAGTGCTCAGATCTCAAGTTGAATGCGACATGTTTTTAATTTTTCATTTCATTTTAATGTTTCAATAACAGCAAATCACACCCATTAAATGTTATAAAATTGTCATAAAATAACACACGGTACATTGCTCAATACAAGTTGCACTGTTCTTGCAAAATTTTACAAAAAAAACATTTCATTCAAAACAAAAAAAATATAGAAAAGAATCTCGAAATTTCAACAGTTCATTATACGTACAAATTTCAAATACACAATTTAGTTTAGCTGATCTATTTCACATTAAGATTGCTACAGTAATATTCATTGTTTCCGTTCAATTTTACAAATTTCCATCATTCAAGTTCCATCTGTTTTTCTAGTTTCCTGCTTCAATGCCAACAATTTTATGAGTTGAAAAAAAAAGGAGAAATATTTTCAATTATTTTCTAGTTTAGTTTGTCACTTCGAAATTATTCATACTATTTCAGTGTTGAAACTCTGTAGTTTAGCACAAGTTAAGCATTACAATGTACACTTCTGCAAAATCAAAAATCACAACTGAAATGTCACAAAAGCAGACCTTTTCATTAAGACATTTATTGAGTTTTATAAAACAACGAACACATTCTGTGCAAACCACCATTCATTTTTCAATTTAATACACAAATAAAGTAAAAATAAACAAATCAACACCAGGGAACAATTATCAAGAACAATAAAATGCTAAGAACAAATGAAGCATTACACCAAAAATAAAACGCTGATACATACCATTTCAGACAACCACACACACAAATAGGCTACAACGGCTAAAAAAACTTACTTGCTTATCATTTAAATAAAATTTAATCAAAATCAAAATTTGTAAATGACAAAATCGTAAAGGAAGAAAAAAACAAGAAATACAATACACACCAATATCCCGCTTAACGCTGCTTCTAACTGGCGTGTCACGTGACTACTTCTTGCTCACTATTCAGCAGGCAACTTGATTTAACTGATACAATGCAATCAGTCAGTGAGCCAGTCAATCACGCTAACTCGTTTCGACTCCTCGCATTATGATAGATTTCATATATTTTTGGTGAGTTCTGCCCATTACGCCATGAAGAAAATGTGGAAGTGATGACAGCTGAAAAATGCAAATGAAAAGAACTTCTCTGGATATGAAACAACAAGCACTTCGTCGATTGAAAACCGTCAAGTTGACGTAGATGCTAATCTTAATTTGGCAACGTCCACGACAAGAACAATTATAAAAAAAATGCAAATAAAATAAAAATCTTCAGCATCTAAGACTTCAAATTTTTCTACAACAAAAGTAACTCGTTCAATAAAACAAATGTTTGAAGAAATGGAAAGAAGGCTTAGTATTTGAGTGGATGATCAAACGCAACGGTGCATACCTCTAAACCAGATGATAATTATAAGAAAAGGTAACAAGCAACTTCAGTAATATTAAATGAAAAAGTGGCGATGAATCTAAAATTTTCATAACTAGCAGAGTTGGTTGGATTGACAAATTTAAAAAGCGAGCTAACCTTCGTAACATACCTATCAGTGGTGAAATAGCTAGCTCGGATGTCAAGACAGCACAAGAATTTCTTGACTAAGATGTTCAACAATTAATTACTCGAGTCTTACGGATAAATTGATAGTAATGATATCGTCAAAAAATTGACAGAACTATGCACAGATAATAAACCAATGGTCATTAGTGCAGAAGAGAATTCATCAGTGAGAACTGTAACAACAGAATACCTCAACAACAGCATCACCAAGATTATAAAAATCATGGATCAGTTCACAAATTACGAGCGGAGATTTAAAGCAAGGCGGGGTGTAGTTAAAATGATTTCCTGTTTTAAAGAAATTCTCTGTGAGAAAAAACTTAAAAAAAGACAATTAACACTTTACAATTTAATCACAAAAAAACCGAAAGCTTGAGAAACCAAAAGCTGGTCAGTCATTAAAACCATAATTATGATCAATTAAGTATTAAACATCAGAATAAAGATTTCAAACAAATTTTGTTGTATATACTGGAACCAATGTACTATGTAAATATATGGTATAACGACCCCAATTAACGCAATTTCGCTTAGAGTTCTTTTTCAAAAAAGCATCATGAACGTTAAGCGGGTCACTGGTGTAATGTTTTTAAATGTAAAAAAATTTAAATGAAACAAATTTTCATTTAAAATTATGCATTGCAACCAAAGACGTATTAAATCGTCAACTGTTGAATTGCAAAACTAATTTAGTGATAGTTTGGCTATCACGCAAAATGATATAATATACTCTGAATGTAAACACGCTATTTGTTCAAAGTCATTATAACAATCCAGTGTTCTGTTCTTCCAACAAAACTCTACATACCCATTGATAACATTACTTACCAAGTTGCATACCTAAATAATATCGAAACACACAGCACCACAATCAACTGCTAAAATAGGCAAAACAAAAAAAATATTCAAAAATAAAATTTCTGTTATAAAAATGAAAACTCATTTCTATTAACAACAGTCTTTTATAGCCAAACAATCAATTATCATTTGTTGACAACGTTTAATCCAGCACTTACTTATATTATAGGACCATTTTGGTTAAGCCTTTGTTCTTCAGCAATTTTGTCATTTGTGCACGCATTTCTAAAAATAAATTTGATGAAAGGATCATCATAACAATGCAATGCTGTCAAATTTACCTGATCATCTGATTTTAAAAATGTCAATTCTAAAATTATTGAATTAGTTTTTGATTTCACACTTTGTTCAACAACTACACCTAAATCTGCCCCTCAACAACCACATTAAACTGAAACTTCTCTAAGACTATATGATGATGATAAAAAAATTTCATACGGTAAGCACAGCAAGCATATTTTCCCGTTAATAAAAAGAAAACATCCAACTGATCAATATACAAACAAAAAGCATATGCAAAAGAGCTTATTCAATGTTCAACAAACTGAGCAATTTTATAAAATCGTCCTGTTCCACACTGCAAACACTATCACCATTACATTTAAATATTCCCAAGTAAATTACTTTAATGCATCATACAAAACTAATGAGTATTTTTTTTTGTTTAGCAGTATGGTCGGTCACCTGGAATCGGTCACACACACATTGATAGGTCAAATTTGGCATCTTGAAAAAAGAAAAGGGAGTTTATTTTTCTTTCGTTGCTTCCAAACAATCATCACGCAGTGATAATAAGCAAAATGAAACTAATGAAAAAAAATAATGGGCAAAAGGCAAATAAGAAAATAATTTTAATTGTTTTTTGGTAACGAGATCACTGAAAGAGGCCATTTTTGACACCTAGTGGTTCGGTCGCATATATCCATAAAAAGGAGACGAAGAATAAAAGAAAACGGACGACTTCAGGCCAGAGTGTCGTGATGGTTGGCAGTGGTCCATCCCCAAGTCGATCGGAGGGTCACAATCTTTCCTCAGGGACTTCTGGATTCTGGACACGGCAAAAAAGTAGCAGTCTGGCAAGCAGCTGGGCGTGGGGGACTGATTCTGCAAAAAATACAAAAACGCAGCAAAAAACCTCAACAAGTGTTTCTACCGAAGCCGTCTGTTCGACACCGCCGCTCATATCGGTATAATGGGTTTCGGGACATGGTATCTAAAAATGCGTACAAACGGGAAACAAAGTTAAAAGAAAATGACCCGTGCTTTGGAAGGGTATAGAGCAATAACGCAATGTGTGGTAGTGGTTCCGCCCAAAAAGGCCATTTTACTTTTCATCCGCAAGCTCAAACAAATAGGCGCACCTTTCTCCAGGCGCGGTCAGATCAAAAAATCTCATCTCGCCCCACAGATCACTAACCACCTCTTGCTAACAATTTCATCTGTGCTTTCTAGCTTAAAGAGAAAAAAAGCCGCACTTCAAAACTTTCATCAGTGAAGCGGAGAATACGAACGTACGAACGAACAAATGAAAGGAAAACAAACGAACAAACCGATGACAAGGTAGAAAATACAGGCACGTTACACCGCCAGCGTAGGATCAAATTTATCACTCAAACAAACTCAACTCTGAAAATATGCGAGTCCAGGAGAAAAAAGTACTGAACACAACATTAATGAATATATGTAAAATTAACATAAAATTGGAGAATATAAACATACTACACTTTCTGCTATAAAAGAAAATAAAAATTAAACAAGAATTTCAAAATCCTCCGTATCGACTCTGCTGCTGGATAATTTTCCTTCCGGCAGAGCTAGTACGTACACACTGTTGCAACAAGTATTGACCCAGTTTAATTTGACTCGTCGTGCCACTGATTGTTATAATTCTTTCGTCAGAGTCTGGTGTTGGCGGATCGACGACAATCTGAGCACCGGACTCCTCACGTATACGGTTGATCCTTTCGCCTCCTTTTCCAATTATCGTCCCACCCAGCTCTTTCGGGATGGTCACTTGCACAGTGGCGATCAGATTTTCCGCATACAAACTCATTGGCGAATAGCCTAACGCTTGCATCGGTGAAATTTCATTGACGCCCGTGAAATGTGGAGTCGATGCTGCTGGAGAAGATGAATGAATTCCAGAACTGCGCCGCGTTGTAGAATTACTGCGCCAATTGCGATCTGTTGTATAGCCACCATAATCCAACGCATAGGACATGTCGTAATTGTTGGCGTCGTACAACCTTTCGACACCTTTGATTGGCGTTTCTTCGCAAATCTCTTTCACGTGTCGAATTGCATTTACAATCTTCTCTTTGTCACCGCTGAACTGAATCACACGCTCTGTAGACAATGGTGCGCATTCCGAATAGACGCGTATGCCGGCGCCGGTTATATCACGAAGCTCCTTTATTTTAAACCCTGCCCGGCCAATGATCGCTCCTGCCTGACTTTGGTGAACTAACATCCGCACTTCAGCTTCTTGCGGACCACTCTTACCGTCGTCTAAACGTGGAATCAAATCGCTCACGCAGTCTGTCAGTGTTGCCACGTTTGCACAAGAGATGTTCAACACTCGTTCT
The DNA here is from genome assembly GCF_000181795.1 of Trichinella spiralis. Taxonomy (NCBI): domain Eukaryota; kingdom Metazoa; phylum Nematoda; class Enoplea; order Trichinellida; family Trichinellidae; genus Trichinella; species Trichinella spiralis. The sequence goes on from NW_003528496.1 coordinate 711,584, forward strand.
GGGGTACTGCTGTCCGGAATGTTAACCGAAGCGCAATACTGGCTACGGAGGCGTTTGATATTTTCACCTCCTTTCCCGATAACTGCACCAGCACTTTTGCTTGCGATCAACAATCGCAGCTCCGGCCCTTCGTGACCTGACCGGCGTCGTTTACGAGAATAATGAAGCGATTCATCTTGATAGTAGCGCTTCATGCCGTTCATTTTTCCAATAATTTCAAAAGAAAGCTATAAAAATAAAAATTTACCTGCTATTTCAAAGAAGTGAAATATTCTGTAGCACGTACGACTAATGAACAAGCAACAAACTAAGAGATAACATTAACAGAACAGTGTGACAACGCAAGTAAAAACAAATTGACATGCAAAACTTATCGCGCGCAAATACCGCTAGGCACTGAACTAAACACAGATCAAATTGTTAAATGCAACTGTGCAATTAGAAATTGAAAAACTGAACAATAAACAAACAAAAGTACGAGCAACATTTCACGGTGAATGATTGTCGAAACACTGGAACAATTTAACGGGAAAATAATGTTCAACCAAGAAGAAATTACTGAAAATACAAATAGCGGTACAGATTAGACGTGCAAATAACGTTACATTGCTATGACACACTCCAACTTATCATCGATAGACGCAACCACGTAACACAAATCAATTTTTATAATATTGATTTGCAGGTTGTTACGTGATAAAAATGATAGCAGTTACTAAAAAAGAATATAAAAATTAAATTTTAAGCTAAAAATATGTACAATTTAAAAATAAAATTAAAATTTTTCATCTAAAATTTTTTTATAATTTATTATGCGCAACTGTTAAGTTCTTAGGACAATGCAGTTCGTTACAGAAAAATAGTAGACAATTTGAATGCACATTATCAGCTCTAAATAATAAAAATTTATACAATTGTAATATAAATTGTAAATTTTCAAATATTTCAGCTTATTTTATGCTTTATAAAATAACTTGTGCCTGTTCATACTATTTTCTTACTGTAATTTGGGAAACTACTGTAAAATTTAAATGCTAATAAGGTGCAATAGCGCATTTCTTTTTTAATAAAAAGAATGTGCAAGTAAAATTCAGTTTTGCAAATTTTCAAAGTATATGAAATTTAATATAACATTTTCTTATTTTAATAAAATTTTTTCGCTTTATGGGGCTGCCTTTTTGAAATAAATTACTAAGTAAATTTTATTCACTTCGAGTTGCATCAACTTTTAATAAATACATTTTTATTACAATTTTTTAACTTATTAATTACATTTTTAGTAGTTTTACATTTCATCTTGAAACATAATTTGGTTCTGTTTAATTAATTTATTATTTACGCAACAATTAGATTAGTGTAATAATAAGTTTCATATTAATAGCTGATGACGACATCTGAATTATATACCAAGTGATAACATTTTCTGTTGCTTTCTTGTAATGCTTCAATTTACAGAATTTTAATTAAAAAAATGAAGATGCAGAACAACTCTTAAAGTCCATCCAAAGAGTGACAATAAAATGTTTTACAAATGATCGCTTTCTATTGAGCATCAATTTTTATTAATTAAAAACTCAATTTCAAATACTCTCGTTCAGATTCGTTTGCATGTATTACAAATTATTTCAATGTTACATTCAAACTTCATGAACTGCAATTTACTTCGACAAAAATAAACAATAAAAAGATAACAAATAACGGTCAACCATTTGACACTTCGTTGGAAGTGAAAACATCAATGAGATCAATATGGATTTTCAAGCATACTTTTAGCCGCTGATGCACCAGGGTGTTTTTTCTTCATTGCAACGAAGAGCCACGTTTACAACAAAGAAATTTTTTCCTTCGATAGCCATTTCTGTTCTGTGAAGAACGGAATAATTGACATTGCTTAAACCAGACATCTGATCGCGCTTATATAATTCTTTAATTCTTCTGTGTTTCTTTCTAAAATCTCTTTGTCGTACAAGCTCGTCATGCAAATGTTGAAAAGTTGTGTTTGAATCTGTCAATAAATTTTTTGGTCGATGAATTTTTAAACGATTTTTCACCACTCTTAAATAAAATTCATCATCTTCCAATCCCCATCCCCAATATTTATTGGACATGCCATTCAATTGTTTGAAATCATCAAGCTTCAGTATCAAAATACCACCAATGTACTTTTCGTAATGATACAGTGGATGATATTCGGGTGATGCGACGTGATACACTCCATCGACAGGATATCCATAATTCAAATGTTTGTTCAGTGGTAATAAATCCACATCATGCATTGCAAAATAATCACAACTTTCATTTACACTCTCAAAATAACCTATATTGATCAGTGCCGCTCGATTGAACCTGTACGAATCTTGTTGATTGATCACAATAATTGAGAAATCAAAAATTCTTTGCATGTGTAAGAATTGATGAATATGTGGAACGAACTTTTGTAATTCATAAAATCGATCACGAAATGGAACCACAACACACAGTTTGTGCAACTGAGACTTACTGAAAGATGATGCTTGTTCTCGTATGAACAGATCAACCGGTTCAAGAAGGTTCACGTTTGATTTCATATAAAGCTGTACATACAAAATAACAGCTGAAATTATCAAAAAACATATTTTTAAAATGTAAATGTTTCGCATGCTTCTATATTTTTAGCCATAAAATCAAGATTAAATTAACAGATCAAATTATAGTGAACTTCAGCGTCATGGCACATGCATACTATAAACAAGTATTAAAAATTGTCTACAGTTTTCTACTTACAGTAACGAAAATCACTTGAATTAGATTTACTGTACAGATAGTCTTTTGTAAGTTACACGGTAAATTTTAAAATGATATTTAAGTTAAATTTTATAAATACAATGCTGAACTATAAAATATACAAATGACCTTGCTTCGTTCTGCAAATATATGTAGTACACTTTTAAAGACTTCAAAAATTTGACCACTTGAAAATGATTTATTAAATCAAAAAATATTATTTCTGAAGAAATATTAAGCTTTTGCAGTTTCCAATTGCAGAATATCAATTGCAAAATTTTAAAATGTTTACTTGACTTTTGGTTTCATGTGGCTACAGTATGATTTTGTAAACTTTTGTGTTCATTTGAAAAATATAATACTGAAATTAGTTTTATTATTTTTGTACACTCTGTTTAAATTATAAAAATGGATTTGTTTATTTATTAATGCTAAATGTTTGAACACGGTGCCGACTTCAGTGAGCTAGATTTGGAAGGCAACTTACTTACAAGAGCATCTGTAGAGGGTAATTCCACTTCGGATGTAGTCTCTCTAACGGTGGATACTACTCCAGGTGAAGTTCAGAATGGTGCAGATTGTAACGAGAACGGCTCAGTGTCGAAATCTTCTTTTCAACATGCTCCACAAAATGAAAAGAAAGAAAACATAATAGAAAGCTGCAAGGAAAGTAATAATTGCATGAAAAGCGAAACTGCGGAGCAGATGTTTTCGAGACTTAAAATGGGCTTGAAAGATGGGAAAATAGCTGGAAAAGAGCTTGTAGATTCTGTGTTTCAACTAGTAAGTTTATACATTGGTGTTCAATTTATAATAAGAATTGGTATACTTAATTCAGATAAAAAATTTAACTGTACGCTTCATGTTAAATGTTTTTCAATATTAAACTTTGTGCTTTCATTATTTTTTGAGGTAATTTTTATCATAATGACGAATTTATCACCGTGTAACATTCTGTTATGATATTCTTTTATCGAATTAAAATCATTCATTTATTATATTTATACTGTCACTGTTTGGAGCTATAGATGTGTTAGTTTTTATTTATTAAATTTGTTGAAAAAGTGATTTTATTGCACATAATATAGGTGAAAATTTTAGATGTTTGGAATTGATGTCGGTTAGGATCATTTTTAAAGTAAATTACACGCATAATAAACAAAAGACAGTGCATATAAGTGAAACTGTATTATGCTTTCAGTTTTAGTCATATCATATTGGTTTCCTTGGATACAGTGCAGCCGACATGCATTGTGCTTTGTTTTGAATTAATTTTAATTCAGCCACTTGTTTATTTTCTGCTTTTATTTGTTCAGGGTTTTTATTGAAGCAGTTTTGTAAAATTGAATTTTTTTGTGATAAGTTAAAGCGGGTTTGTTTTGAGCGTATTGATTCTATTCAGTACATTAATATTATTGAACAGCATGGTTTTTGACGAGCATCTTAACGAACTATCATTAGTAATAGCTCAGTAGGCTGATGAGCATATTAGTTGTGTGATTTCAGTTTCAGTTGAGTGAAATAGAATAGTAGTGTTTTTGATAGAGCTATATTTGAATTTGCTGTAAAAGTGTGATATTTAGTTTACCTGAGCTTGAATGTTTGCCATATTAGCTTGTGAAATAATTGACAGTCAAACATGACAATCAGTTTGCTAATAAGAAGATAATTTATTGGAAATTTGAAAATTGTTTTACCGCATGTGTTATTGTTTCAGCTTGTCGGTGGTCCGTTTAACATGGAAAATGCATTTCTTATACAAAATAAAGAATACATCATTCCAATGGTATATTTGTTGGACGCTAGTCCACCTCACTTACAAGTAAAGTGTATTTTTGTTTTTTTTTTCAATTTGTGATTTCAAACGCAGTTTGCATATTTTCGGCCGAAATGTGGTGTGTATTTATTGGTATTGCACGAAAAAGTCATCGAAACTTGGAAGCGTGTGCTGAAAGTGGTCTGATAAGAGCTCTGTTGGGACGTCTTCCAGATGCAGAAGATGTTGTTGCTGGTGCTTATTTATATGTTTATTTTACTACTGCATTGCGTAAACATTTTCAAAAAAGATTTAAATATAATGTTGCAATTTTTTAGGTAATTTATTTGTAAAACAAAATTAATCACATATGTTTGTATGGAGTTTTTTAATGTTAAATATTAAAGTGGTTGGAATAGATTTTATTTGAAATTTATGTATACAAAAATTTGTATTTAAAGGATGATGCAATTTTGGCAAATATGAATTGTTTTTTTTAGATTTTCTTATTGAATTGCTCACAATTCTTACTACGTACAGTATAAATGTGAAAGATATGAAAATGTTTTTACGGGCTTTGAGAGCTGTGGATAATAAATGGGTAAGAGATATTGATTGTGGTAGCGATTGCATCATCATTTTGTTGAAAAAAAAGCGTAAAACAATTTTTTAAGCCTCGCCATTCTGCTAAACTATTGTTAGTAATAAAGCAAATGCTGCGCAAAGAAGGACCTGATGTTTTCTTCAGCTTTTTTGGTGGATCAAAGACTGTAAGTTTACAATTTTTGTAAATTTTATTTGGTCCATCTTGAATTTTGTGTTGTTTATGCACATATGATTGTAATATAATTTGAAAGGGAATGTTGATTTGTAATAAATAGGAAAGCTTTTTACTGAAGAGTATTTGTTATGCAGGGAATTCACATTCCTCCATTGTCGAAATGGCCCTATCAGAATGGTTGGAGTTTTGTAACGTGGGTGCGGCTAGATCCAGAAAGTAGTGCTACTTTTGAAGAAGAAACACCATATTTATTTTCGTAAGTTTTTATTATTAAAAATTTTAATTTTGTAATTTAAATTGTTTGTTTTTTTTAAAAAGCTTTCGTACACGAAATGGTCTTGGTCATTCGTGTCACTTTGTTGGAAATTGTATGGTCGTGACTACAGTAAAAAATAAAAATGGCCAGAGTGTGCAGCAGTGTATTAAATACGAACTGCAAGTGCGCAAATGGTACCATGTTGTACTTGCTTATTCATACAGTAGGTGGGGTCGGAGTGAATTGCAGTGTTTTGTCAATGGTCAACCAGTGAGTGGATTTGAATTCAACTGGCATGTCAGCACGAATGAGGTATATATTTGGAAAAAAGTTGAATTATTATTATATTATGAATGCTCATTTCTTCTTCTTCTTCTTCAATTGTTAAGCAGTATGATCGGTGCTTTGTGGGTTGCTGCCCGGATTCGAATGGCAAAAATTCATTTAGCGGTCAGATGAGTGTTCTGTATTTGTTTTCCGAATCGCTCAACTTGCAACAAGTGAACAGTTTGTACGGTTTGGGACCGAATTATCAGAGCTGTTTCAAATTTAAAAACGAAGTCGACATTCCAATTGCTTACATGAAAGTAAAAATTTAACATTTAATCCAATATTTTGTGGCAGCATTTTTCATTTATTTGTTGTTCTTTTTTGGGATGTAGTATTTGTTTGATGGGAAATTATCCAGTGCGTTGGTTTTTGCCTACAGTCCGCAGAACTGCGATCGACAGCTTTGTCTCAACTCAGTGATGAAAGAAAACCAGGGTTACTTTTTTCAAACGCCGCATGCTGTTATGATGGATGTAACTGTTTTTTTAAATTTTATTAAAAAAAATATATTTCTTCTTTAAATAAAGGGTGTGAATGTTGTTGTTACACATTCCATACATACGACTTTACATTCCGTCGGCGGCGTGCAGGTATTTTTACCTTTGCTGACGCAACTTGATTTCCCAGTACAAACGTCTTGTGATCAGTGTCGAATTGATTACAGTATATGGTAAGTGAAATAATTTAATTTTCAATGAGCTGCACATTTACTGTTGGGTTGAATAAAAATTTTGAACAATAAATGCAGAATGATGACTGAATTAGAAAAAACAGTAAGTATTGTATTTAAGTTCCACGTTGTTGTCCATCTTTTCTCAACTTATGGTCTGTTCTCCTGGAGTGCAACAGCAGTTGCTGCAGACGAATGCTTTTTTGGTCATTGGCGTCTCACTTACGGCGGCCGATAAAAAGCACATCACTGAGAGTGTATTGAATACGTTCATTGAAATGGCCCATTTCCTCATTTCACCTGAATCGAGCAGTGCGAATCTTTTGCGTCAATTGTTCGAATTTGTTCTACTCAACCCAAACCTTTGGATCAATACCGACGGCAGAGTATCACTTGTCTGTCTCTGGGTTTAATATTAAATTTTATTGGCCATAATTTTAGGTTCAGACCAGGCTGTATCAGTATTTAGCGACGGACTTTTATGACAAGGCGAAAATTTTCAATCCCGTCCGTCGTGTTACAACAATAATGCAATTGTTGCATTCGTTGAAATTTTATTACTGGGTGACGGATCCAAGGCGACGCAGTGGTATTGATGGAAAAGGCAAAGGTTTGCACTTTTGTAAATAAAAAAGAAAAACAAAGAAGCAAACTTTTTTTGTTTAATTTTATCTACTTTTTGAAACTTCGTTAGCTGGTCCAAGACCAACTGTGGATAACATTTTGACAATCCGGGGCCATATACTGACGCTCATGTACAAAATCGTTTCCAATAATGAACCTGGAGCGCAGACGGGCGACGAACTCAAAGCTATATTGAACTTTTTGACTACAGTTCATGAGGTCTGCTTTGGCAATTTTACTTTTATTTATTAGAAATTGTTTCAAATTTACACACATGAAAATCTATTTCTTGATTTTCAGGATGATAATTTGACTGACGTGTTAAGTATGTTGATTAAGCTTGTGGCTGCCAATCCAGCAATGCTCATCCCAGCATTCGATAAAAAGCGAGGCGTTTGGTGAGTATTTTTTTGAAGTTATATAAATTGTTTCTTTGAACAACAAAAGCATATTAAGTAGAAAACATGTCATTTTTTCCGATTATGAAATTTCATTTCAGTATTCGTATACTTAATATGTGTGCTGCTTTTTTATTCCTGTTGATGAAATTTTTATGAAATATTTTAAAACAAAGAACCAATGAATTCTTGCCAAAATAGCAATGAATATGTTGAAGTTGAAGTATTATTGTAAAGTTGATTTCAAAATATCTTTGAGTTTCATTTAACACACTGACTGGGCTAATTGAATAATTGCATCTGTTGAACAATCCAATAAAACTTGAATTTGCATTTCGATGTTGATATTATTAGACATGTTTGGAAATATTTTTGATTTTTTTTTCAAATTCTTTTTGTACTTTCAGGGTTGTATTTAAATTAATCGGTGCAGCCAATGAAACCGTTCGATTGTTGGCTTTGAAATTGTTCGGTTTCTTTTTATGCCGTTGCACGAGCAAGTAAGATTTACTTGTCACGTTAATTTTGCAAAAATGATTTGGAATTTTATAGACGCAAGCAAGATACAATGAATCCGTACAATTTGTACACTCTGTTAACTGATCGACTGCTGTTGCACGCCACGTATATAAATGTGCGCACGTACAATGTGCTTTTTGAGGTTTTATTTCAAATTTATTGTTCATTATTCATCAAGGATTTGAATTGTTGTTTTTTCAATAAGCAGATATTAATTGAAAAGATGACATCGGAAATTTTGGACGGTCGTCACCCAGAACCGAGTACGAATTGCAAGTTTGAAAATCCCAGTAAGTTGATAAAGTTAATAATAAGCATGGAAATTTTGCGTATAATTGATCGATTTTTTTCTCTCTCTAGTGCTGATTCGTACAATTGCCAGCTTATTGCAGCAGTCGGATCAACAGAACACTGAAGTGCTTGAGGTGAAGAAAGTATTTTTAACAGATTTGATTCACATGTGTACGAATTCGAGCGAAAACAGACGGTATTATTTATTCATATTTAATAATAATTATTATTATTGCTTGTTTTTTTTTCAAATTATTTGTAGAATTATTTTGCAAATGTCCGTATGGCAAGATTGGTTGATTTCTTTGACTTCTTTGGAGCCGAACACCGAAGCAGAGATGCATATTCGCAGTCTGGTTTATCATCTCTTTGCAATTTTACTACATCACGCGATCAAATTGGAATACGGTGGGTGGCGTGTTTGGATTGATACTATGGCCATTATTCATTCTAAGGTGTTTTAATTTTTTTTCCTGAACAAACGATAGTTTTTTCATATTTAACAACAAGAAAATTTGTAGGGTTCTTTTGAACGTTTTTGTCGGAAAAATTCTGGCAAAGCAGTATCTCGATTGGATATGACACAATCTGAAAAAAATGACGACGTTGAAAAAGAAGTGGTTACTGTTGTTCAAGATTTATTGTCGAAAGTTGCTGGTCAGAGTAGTACAGTGGCCAGTGGTGAATCGCAAAGTGTATTCAGTACATCAAATGTATCATCGGAAAGCACGTACATTGGATCTAGATCCGAGGAAAAAGCGCCCCAGCAAGTCGACAGCACGGTGCCGTTGTATCGTATACCGGAATTTCGTTGGTCGGCTGCTCATTTGACTTTGCTATCCGATCTGCTGTTGGGAATTGAATCGGACATTGCAGTTTGGAAAAAGTATATTTGACATACTATTCTGTTATTAGTTAAACACTTATAAAAATTGTTTCGTTATGTATATGCATATTTTTGTTGTGTTATTTTTTTTTACTTTTTTCCCAGTGACGGTTCACGTTCCTTGATAGACTACATCAATCAGAGTGATAATGCGGTTTTTGTTGTCAACGCTATACATGTGATGTCGCAGTCGTTGGATAGTTTTATTGTCGCCTGCGGTGGCTTGTTACCCTTGTTGGCAGCTCTAACTTCGCCCAGTGTATTTAAAAAGAAAAATGAATTAAATTATTTGATGGAAAAATCAGTTATTTAATTTATTAATTTTTTTTTGTATAATTTTCAGAGTGATTTGGAAATTGCCGATACTTCAAATCAGGGATTGTCGATGAATGTGGCGATATCGTTTTTGGTGCGACTGGCGAATCTAGCGGATGTTATTGTTTTTGGAACAGCTTGCAATTTTGCAGATTTAGAGAGGGAAAAAAATATGCCTACTGGTGGCATTTTGAGGCAGATATTGAGACTTGGTAAAATTGAACTGATTTCGAATAGAGATGAATAATAATAATAATTGAAATTGTTCATTGTTCAGTGACTATGGTTGCAGTGAGAAATTGTCTCGTTTACAGATACAAGTCTTGCTTTGATCACCAGCTGGTAGTTTGCGCCAAAGAGAGAGCGATCAAAGCACTGGTTGATGATTTAACATCACTTGATGTGCTTTATAAATTTCATTGATATTCTCTTGTCAAACATAGAATAGAACATCATATTTGTAGGAGACAAACAGTGATTTTCTTAATTTGAAAACAACCGTTCAAGATCCCGAACGGGTACTTCAAGAAGTCGACGTCTATCGACTCAAGGCGACACTCTACCGTGACATTGTAAGCTTTATAATGTTTATGATATTTTGATTTGAATTTTTTCTTAGGAAGAATCTCGACAGGCTCAATTTTTGGCATTGGCAACGATTTACTTTTTGTCAGTGCTGATGGTGTCCAGGTATAGAGATATTTTAGAACCACCTTCCTCTCCGTCGCCGTTTCACAACACTGTCAGCGCCGGTTCCAACTTCAATCAGACGGCGGAATATCGTAAATTTAAATTTCATTTCAATTTCAATTTATTTCACTGTAAAATTTCAGGCAAGGACAATTCGAAAATAGTTCCATCTGAGGCGAAGACATCTGTAAAAAATGAAAATGGTTCGATTTTTATCGGTTGTTGCATTTGTGCAAAATTGAATTTTAATTCATTGGTTTTGTGCAGACGAGCAATTGTTGAGCGGTGCCAAATCAGCGGCGGATGGATTTGACGATTTGACCGATTCAATACGGTTGAAACAAGATGAAAATGTTGCCAGTTCTCCAATGGCGACAGTTGAAACTGCACCACCAAAAAGTGACCAAAGTAGCAGCAGAGACGATGCTTCCAAAGAACGTCAAGCGCTTCTCAGTGCACGCTTGAGAACAGCACTTGAGCCGGTGGCGCCACTTTTTCGTGAAATTATCGCCGATTTTCAATCTTACTTTCAAAAGACTCTTCTGGGTACCCATGGACAAGAGATTATGAACGATCCGAAAGGTATCTGCGTTCGATTTGGTGATTTTTCTACTTCATTTTCATTTATTTTTATTCATACAGTGCTGAATACGTTGCGTAATAGCAACGTCAGTGTGATTGAATTGGTCATGTTGTTGTGTTCCCAAGAATGGCAAACATCCCTGCAAAAGCATGCAGGACTGGCATTTATTGAACTGGTCAACGAAGGACGTCTTCTGGCCCATGCAACGCGCGATCACTTGGTTCGCGTTGCAAACGAGGCTGAATATATTTTGAACAGAATGCGAGCCGAAGATGTGATGAAGCATGCTGAATTTGAGGTATCCTTTGCAATAGTAGCAGTTGCTGTTGTTTCTTATATTTAATAATTTTCCATTTTGTTTTCTCTCTTTTTACAATTAATTATACAGGCCATGTGTGCCCAGCTTGTCGTTACAAGCAAAGAAGAAGAAAGCACTTGCAATTTGCTCATTTCAGCAGCCCGACGGCGAAATACCATGATATCTAGAAAAATTCTCGACAAAGTGCACGTCATTTTGCGTAGTGAATACGGAGCTTGGGGTGTGGAAAATAGGTTTGTTTTCTTTTTCTTTTTTTAAACTTTTATGCATGTACATTCTTGCGCATATCTTTTTATCACGCTCAAATTGTTTTCTTGATAACTTGTATAATGAATATTTGAAAAGAGAATATCTGTGAAGTGAATCTGTAATTTTGAACGATTTTATTTTCAATATAGAAATACCGAATGTGAAGAAAATCCATTTTATTAAATTGTTGGTGTTATGAATATAGTAGCAAACAAAGGGGGGGGGGAGTAATTTATCGAGACTTTTACAAATAAACCATCACTAGAAGAAGTTGATGGAACATGAACAGTTTTTTATTATAAAAATTTTGTACTGAAAGAAAAGCGGTGTTTGCGACGGAAACAGCATGCTCCATTGGGCAGCGTTGGGGTTGCTAGTATAGAAAGGAATATTATAAAAAAATTTTCGATGTGAATTTTCATGATTAAATTTCTCGATGCAATCGTTCAGGGCGAAAATGTTTTGGAAATTGGACATTTGGGAAGATGACTCGAGACGTCGACGGCGACTGGTGCCCAATTCTTTTGGTTCCTCACATCCTGAAGCTACGTTGAAAAGTGCGGATAATCAGGGTAGGAGCTGAGTTTGTTGATTTGGAAATTTTCACTAAAGAAAAAGTAAAAAGTAAAATCAATAGATGAATTTATTGAAAATTTGCACGAAGATTGTGCAATTATTGAAAAATTTATCAGATTTGTGAAATATTCGAGCATTTTTTTACAAAAAAAGTTATTGCTGTTCAGGTGAAGATGAAAGTGAAGTTGAAAAAACTCGTGACGCTTTTGCATCTTACCTTCGAGACAAAAATATTGTTCTTCCTTCGTCGACGCCATCTTCGTTGACCAACGAATTGCTAACAGAAACGGAAATTGTTTTATGGAATGAAGAAACCGATGAAGAAGTTAATCAACAAGGTGGATATTTTGTGTTGTTTTCTTTTTCAGTTGTTCAATATATGCAAATTTTTGTTTATTTATTTATTTATTTATTTTACTTTGCATTTTGTACAGCAGGTTCATGTTTCATCACTCCATGTCATCTGGTAGCTCCAGGCCTGGTCTTGCCTGGAATATTGTCAATCACAGCTAACGAACTTTCATTTGACTGCAAAGATGATGATGCAGAGTTGCAGCAGGCAGATCCCGCGGTAAGTATTCAACTTATTTCTTTTTTTTTCTGTACCATTTTTGAGTTTCAAAAAGTTGCAAAAGGTTGGCAAAATTTTTTTTAATTCAAATTCAGCGTAATAATGCGACTTTTTGTAAATGATGCATTTTAATATGTTGATCTTGTCGATTTAGGGACAACTTTCAAATGTGCAAATGCTGTATTTTTGCAGTTTTTTTTGAAATTATTTCATATTAATGTTTCAAAAGTTTATTGGGTTGAGCGGAGCACATTTGAAAATCACGGGCGGGGGAGATAAAAGATTTTTTTAGTATTGAATTTTATCTGTACATATGTAGTATGTTCTACTTTGTCAGTATTCTGTTTTTTTTTTGTTTTTTGAATTACAATTGCAACTTTGAGCAATTGAAGAGTAATTGATTTGTGGAATTGTACAGTTAATTTGTGTGATTAAGCTTTTGTGCAGAAGCTTATTTAATCAGATTTGAAATATATTTATCAGCAGGGAAATAACGTTAGCAAGTAATAAATTGATAGCTTCATTCGAATTTTACGATTCAATATACCACCTGTCATTTGGACATCTACTAATAAAAGTGCGCAGCAGCTAGCTGTATGCGCATTTTTCTCATTTGCGTGTATTAATTTTTGTCCTGATTTGTTGTTTCACATTTGATGAATTGAAAATAATAATTTTAATAAGCAAAAAAGAAAAACAATAAAAATGAAATTATGGAAAAAAGAGAACGCATTAATTGTAAAATGTAAATTGCATGTCGTTGTTGATTTTGTGAGTTGAATAGAGTTGCAGTCAATTTAATCGACTTAATTTGATTTTAATTGAAGTAATAAATGATTTTAAATTTATGTAATTATCAAAAATAAATAGACGATCAAAGGTAGATGAAAATAAATGGCGTGAATTGCGTACATCTATATATATATATCTGTTTGGGGGGGGGGAGGCAAAAATGTATTTTTTTGATCATCGTTTTAAATATTACTTTGAAGCAAGATTTTTTTTTATGTTTACGACATCACACATTGTATGTTTTGGTACTTTTCTTTTCTGTGTTCAATAACTGGATTGAAGTTGAATTTAACATTTTATTTTTGAGCTGTAAATGATAATTAAAAAAAAAGAAACAAAGTGATTGTGTGTCATAGGTAATGGCCACCATTTATGAATATTATTTAAATTGTAAGAGATGAGAAATTGTTGTCTTTAGTGGAAAATTTATCATCCGTATATGTGATGTGATTAAATGTATTTTTTTTAAAAAAAAAGGAACATTTGATTATATTTGACCATGTGAATGATGATGATGATCGATTGATCGTATTATTATTGTGAATCATTTGAAAATATCGGTTTGCTTGAAAGCTGCTTGACTTGGTTGGTTGGTTTATTTGTCTATATTCGGTTTTTGATTAGTTGATGATTTGGTGATTTTGGACGAGCATTTGGTCATAATATCTATATATAATATTATAATCTGTGCGGCTGGTGAGCGAGAAGTTTTCGGCCAAATTTGGCCCATTTGATCTCTGCTGTTCATTGTTTATACGAATTATGCGGATTGTTTTTGTTGCAAATATTGATCTCTTGAACGCAATTGACAGAAATGACGTAATTGGGGAAAGATATGGAAGTACCATTTGTTCAGTTTTGTGGTTTTTTTTTGGTTTTATTATTATTATTTTCCATTTTTGATTTCTCAAATTTAATAATTAGAATGTGAACAGTGAAATGAGTTGTCTGTCTGTCTTTTTGTTGTTGTTGTTGATGATGATGCTGTTAGTTTCTGTTCTTTGATTACAGTTCAATTACAATGATGGATGTATGGTAAATTTGTAGAGTCCAGATGGTGGATAGGGGACGTCATTTTTTGTTACGTGGGAAAGTGCAGCTTGCATAAATTCATTTCACGTCTTATTTATTTACTGTCTGGTTCGATAATTGTAAATTTGAAAATTGAAAGGAGAAAGAACATGTGAAGGAAAAAAATGACGTATATTTTATTTATATAATCATGGCAATTTTGATTTGTTGTTATTACTTCTCAAATGATCACAGATATGTATAATTATTAATTATAAATTTGAAACATGAAATTTTATTGTAAAAATTGAGTAATTATTTCAATAATTGATGCAATTGATTGAAGCAAATGAAAAGGATTCTTTGTTTTAAAAAATGAATGAAAAAAAAATCGAATTTAACAAGTTGGGAAGGAATGTGATGTTTTTTAGTAGATTTATTTAAAATATAACATGTTCTGTAGCACAAATGTGAAATGACCAGATATGTCAACGGCGATTATTATTATTTCAAACTGATGTTGACAGTTGGTGAATTACGACGAATTATACGAATAATCGACCGACAGTTTTAATTTGCGTCTTGTTTCATACAGTGATGTGTGTATTTTTTCTTAATTTCAGTAATTCCCAAATTGAATTTTATAAAATGCTTTTGATTCAAAAAATGGCCATGTGGACTATTTCAACTTCACTGAATTGATGCCGTTTTTTTTTGTAATCTGTTGTCCAGTTTATCACACAATTTGTGGGCAGTATTAATGTTAGTCAGAAGCGGTTCAACTGTGCGGACAAATTAATTGATTCGATGGAAGCTCTGTGCTCAGGCAGAGCAGCAGTAGTGAAGCTTTTAGCTGAATGAAGTTCAGGAAAATGTAGTTGGCAGGCAATTGTGTGAATGGTGACGTTAACATCCATCAAGCTATGAAGCACCAAGCTCTCTTTCTCTCTGCCTACTTTGTCCTCTTTCCATTGCTGTGTTGCTGCTCCTCTTCTCCACTGTGCCAGCTTATCGTCCGTTACTTCCATTGCATATCGGTGATTAGTGGTGGGTTTTAATGTCTATTGATTGGAAACAACGCTGACAATGGATGAGTGATTCGAAATTTCGGAGGAGAAATTGGAAAATATTTATTATTACAATATTTTTGTGCTTGAAACGCAATGTGATGAAAAGTTGTATTTTTGAAATATTTATATATCATTTGAATCAAATTTTATTCAAAATAAATAAAAGAAAATATCATAATTTATATTCAAGTAATAAGTAATTGTAGGTTGATATAATTTTTTTTCTTTGATTAAACTTTTACATATCATCAACTCTGAAAGAAAGGAGAACGGACTGACTGAGAGCAATGCTTATTGTAGTATTGAAATAATTTTGCGAATTGTCGTTTATTCATTGGTGGAAAATATTTATGTAAGCTTTTCATTTCCAATTGTATGTTTGAAAATGAATTTGGAATTTATAAATTTCCTTTTCAACTTTTTCATCATATCAAATGTAAATTTATTCATATATAATAATTTAGTGGTGATCAGTTATGTTGCTGAAAAATTTTGTTTGTTTGGTTGATTATTCTTTTTTTTTGTAATTTTTGATTTTTCCACTTTTTGTTAATTGTCTCCAATTGTTTGTTTGTATTTTTACTTGCATATTGTTGATTTTTGAAAGTAATTTTTTGTTTGTTTGTTTGTTTGTTTGTTTGGTGTAGCAGGTTTTGTTGACACGTTGTTTGAATATGGTTGGAGTGAGCAAGCAAGCAAGCAAGCAAGTAAATAAGTAAGTAAGTGCTCAAGAGAGGAAGATTTAGAGAGAGAGAGTGAGAGAGTGAGTTTTTCCAAGTGTACGTTTCCATCAAAATTTAGTTAAAAGCATCATTCTGAGCTTATCATTGACTCTAGTGAAACGAAACGACGAACAGCTTAATTATTTGAGTGAGAAGAGTGTATATGTAGAAAATGCCATATTGCGAGCATGTTGGTTTGGTTGATGTGCTTTGACAATTGGTGTTGAACAGAGGTGCGCCGTTGGTGTGCCACCGGTTGGATGTTTTGG
This sequence comes from Trichinella spiralis, assembly GCF_000181795.1. NCBI lineage: Eukaryota > Metazoa > Nematoda > Enoplea > Trichinellida > Trichinellidae > Trichinella > Trichinella spiralis. The sequence continues at coordinate 728,025 of NW_003528496.1, forward strand.
AAACGTTTATAATTTAATTTAAAAATCAGCCTCATTCAAGCAGAGCTTTTAGCTTTGGTCTTTTCTTTCATTTTCAAAATTATTTTCACATTACCAGACAGACAAACGGGCTTTCCTTTTTTACCAATGAACAGAAGAAATACTTCTTCTTTTTTTCCCTTCCTCTGGATGATATTATGATTATTTCATTTTTATATTATATTATATTTGATTCTTCTTTAAATGACAACGAGGGGAAAGGAATGAATTTTCGAGTTCAATTTTGTCTGATGCTGTTGTTTTTTAATAAACAGTGAAAAGCCGAGGCTTATGCTCTTGTCAAATTTAAAATGCCCACTTTATCCCTACACTCAAGCAACTGTTTGTGCACTTTTATATGAATTTTTGACGGACGGAAAATTTATAAAATTTTCTTTTGAAAATAATTTCCAATACGGGTAATATTTTTAAAATGCAATTAATGAATTTACGAAATGACAATTTATTCGACTAATTATTTGCAATTCCATTCATTGTCATAAACAAAAAAGCTATTTACTAAATTGCAAATTCACTGCAAATTGCAGCGAATCACTAGGCAACAGTGGCACTTATTTCCAATGTTATGTCGTTGAAGAGATAAATTTTCTTTAATCAATCATATACATTTCAACTGTGATTTTCAATTTGAATTTTTGTGTTCAAGAAAGGAAACAATTGTGATAATTTCTTACGTATCATTTTCAAACGCAATCTGTACTTTTTTGACGAAAAAAAGTTGTTGTAGAAAAAAGTTTGTTTGTCGTATGATAATATTGCTCGATGGTTTCATTCATATATGTGATCTTTGGTTACGTTGACAGAATGAGATGCGTGTAAATTTTAATTACTAAATCACAACCATCAGTCAAAAAAACGATCCATTTGACAACTTTCAAATGATAAAAAAATGAAAAAGAATCGTTTTCTGGAAAACGAATGACTAGAAGAAACACGGTAGTGGTAGTAGTAGTAGTAGTAGTAGATATGATAGCACTACGCACATACGCACACGCACACACACACACACAATAATGGGAGAGAAAATCTCAAACAGTTTACACACATATATATATGTAGTGTGTGCGCTACCTTTTGGTCATAATGTTTCCAACGCACGGGGATTGGTGATCAATTCTCTGAGCAGGCGCCAGGTTTGCTTGGCCGCCTGATCGAGTAGTACACTGGATGCACCTTGGAGTAAATCCAACGACGGGATGAAATAGTGCGGGCACTTGCGGCACTGTAGACAGCTGACCAGTTGCAACAGTACGCCGATGATTCGTTCACCCATTGCCAGTTCATCCCATTCGGATTCGTGTGGATGCTTTTCGCATTCGTAAAGTACCAACGTTTTTACCACGTAATTGGTCACCGCTGCGCCGTTGTCCAGGTGACGGTCTCGTAGGGTTTTCAAAATTGTCAAGCATTTTCTTCTGCTGCCCATCGACAGTAGAATATCCTCAGCTTGGTTGAAACTCATCACCCAGGCGTCGCCTTCCATGGCCGACTGTTTCCCTTGCACCGTCGACACTTCTTTGCTGTGCAAATCGAAACCTTCCTGCTTCACCTCGTGGACCAGGGACAAGCTCGGCCAAGTGGTGACCGGCAACGGCCAGTGGGACGCACTCCTCGGCCAGATGTTGCCGCACCGGAACGCGGTTGTAATTTGCACCACGTAACGGTCGTTGACCCGCAGTCTCACTTCCGTCGAATCTTGCAGCATCTGTATGCAGTCGCGGTACTGGCTTTTTTCGACCGCCTGGGCAACCAGAGCTTGGAACCGGGATCGAATTTTTCTGGCCGACAAATAGCCACTGGCGGTGATGAATTCCACCCACAGCGACATGGACCTCTTGCGACCGTCGCTGAGTTTGAGAACCGCGCAGCCGGGCACTGAACCATCGTCGACAAAATTGAACACGCCCATCTGGTTCAAATACAAAATGATCTCGAACTCGGTCGGCGACAGCACGTACGCCCCCTCGTACCGGCCACCGCCCTCGACCAGCGTGCTTATGAATCTCGGCTCTTGTACTTCCACTTCTTTCAGCACGTCTTGGACAATTTTGCAAATTTCACGCAACGTTTTGCTGGTGGTCGCTTTGCGGGCGGCAACTCGATCTTGGTAGAAGCGATTCAACTGGTAGACGGCCAAACTGGGCTGGCCCAGCATCTCTTTTTCACTTTTCTCTTTTTCTCGTAATCTTGCACTTTTTCGTCGGATGATCCTTTCTGAATTTATTATTCAACATCACACCACCAACACCAATATTGGACTGATACAACGCTGTGCATAATTTGTTGCGGTTCAGGTGATGGTGATTGCTTTTCTTTTCTTGTCTTCTTCTATGGTAGGTAACAATGGAAATTTGGGAAATTAAATTGGATTCAAATTCTATATACTTCTTGATGCGAATGAATAAATGGATGAATGGACGACTTTTCGATGATGATTATTGACACAGTACAAGTGAAGGAAAATGCCAAGGTTGTCTGTTGTATGTTATTGTTATGCTTATTATTACTGATGTTGTTGATGAAGCATTTCTTCACATGGTGACGGTGATGATGATGATGATATTCGTTTTTTCTCCATTTTTCTTCTTCCAACTCTTTCGCTCATTCACCGCAAGTGGAAACTGACACGACCGCCTGTCTGTTCACAAATGCCGCTGCTAATTGGTGGCGCTGTTGTTTTTTGAATTTTCTATTGGTCGACGGTCGGATACGTTGCCATGGGGGAGGCGGTACAAGCTCCGCCTTTGGGCAATTAGCGTAAATCAGCCGGGCTGGCTTTTTACACCGGGCCGGTCCGTCGGACGGTTGATTGACAGTAATTGCTTTTTCTGTTACCAGGTTCAGGTCAGGCGATCCTCTCTATTTTCCCATATAGAAGTGGTGATCACCACCTGACCCCCTGAATCTTTCCCAAAGGACCACCACCATTACTACAACTATACTACTACTACTACTACTACTGGGCTTTTAACAACGCCACCACTTCCGATTCTATTATTATTATTATTGATAATATTTTTCTTGGCGGTTGTTATCTATCTCTGTTTGATTATTTTTTCTGCTTTTACCTGGACCGGCTTTGATATGATCATTTTTATTTGCAATTTATTTTTACATAGATATGTACATTGCACTTTATGCGATGCTATACAACGCTTATGCTGTTGTTGTCAGCTGGAACATTGGAACAATTAACAAAACTTGCTTTTTTCAAAAAAAAAATATATTTCAACCTTGTTTGGACAAATTATGTTTTTTTTTGTTTTCAATTTTAGTTGTGCGTGAAATTTGAATTTAATTGACAAAAATAATTATCATTAAGTTTCACTGTAGCGGCAATGATTTCCAAATCGAAACAGCTCTGTAGTGTTGTAATACAATATTGAACTATTTTTGCACTAGCGTGCCGGCTAATTTTTACATACATCTTTATCGTTATTTTTGTTGTCGTTTGATATGCATGATGAATAATTATTTTTGAATTGAACTTTGAATTTTTTTTAAAAATTATTCCATTATTCAATACTAATCAGATTAGATTTATTGTTTTTGTTGTAGTTGTTTTTTATTCACGTTTGAACGTGAAATTTGATGAATGAATGAATGAATGATGCATTTTTTTTGTTTTACATTGAAAAATATATTCAAACGTTTAAAAAGAAAAAAAACATTTACATTTCTTCAACTGTATTCGTAGAAAAGATAATCGTGGTGATTGATTTCATTTTGGGACAGAGAAGCAAAAAATCAGCAGTTCAGGCTAGTTTTGTTTTTCTACATCCCTTATTTGCATGTTTATTAACAGTAGTAGTACCGATGCATGCATCTGTTTAATCGAAATTAATAAAATATGAATTTTTTTGTATCTTTTTTTAATTTATTAATGAACTGGAAAAGTTGAGATTTTTTTTTGTTAGCTGTTGAAATGAAAATTTGAAATATTGGTTTTTTTTTCAAATTATATCTTTAGATGAAGATTTTAGAAAAGATGAAATGGTTTGCTTGTTCAAGTTGAATTTTAATATTAATTTACATTTTAATGAAATTTTTTTAAATTAATAAGAGAACATCTTTTAATATAAAGTATTTGCACGAAAAGTGAATAATAAGTTTTTACACAAGTTGTATTTGTGTTTCTCTGAGGCGTGTGGCTGGGGAAGGGAGGGAGGGGTGATTGGATATTAGTGTGTGTATATATGATGTCAGTATGACTTTGTTAATCGACATACACGATGATGATGATTGTGTACAGTTGATAGATGTCTGTATTTCGAGTTAAAATTAATGATGGAATAGTTTCTTTGAATAAATAATTTTTCTCTGTTTGCACTTAATTGACCGTGTATCAAAAAAAGTGCACGATGATATCCGTGCAGTATTGGTAACATATGAACACTGTGTGATATGAAAAAAGAAAAAATATGTGCAAAAATTTGTTTGGTTAATAATAATAACGAATGTGTTTGAAAATGTTGTGGTGTTGTACTTTTTGAATAGAATGAAATGAAATGATGAATGATGTGGAATTGATCGATGCCAGCCGGCCAGCCAGCATGGCAGATCAATGCTTGATGACGATTATCGGAAAGCAGGTTTAGTGGAAAAAAATTATCCACAAATCAAATTTCGAAATGATTTAAAAGCAACGCTGCGTGAATTTCTCCTTTTCACTGACAAATATCTAGTAAAAATTTCTAATTTTATAATTTCTAAATTTAGATTGACACTGGTGGAATTCTTTGCGCATCATTTGTATTTAAAATATAGTTGGTTTATTTATTACAAACGGCCTGACTTTGGAAATTGATGATTGAATTGGTGATAACATTCGAAACTGGGAGGGATGTGTGTGATTATGTTAGTTACAAAAATAAAAAAAGAAAAAAATTATTTATTTATTTGTTGAAAATTTTAATATTTAAATTTGTATACTGAAAAAATGAAATTGAGAAAAAAAATTTTTTTTTAATTAATGTGTACAGTTTATTAGGTATGTTAGTAGGTGTGGGTTAATTAATTAATTCATTTGATTAATATACTGAATGAAAATAAGTATCGATTGGATCGTTCGTCGGTGGTTGTTTGTTGGTAGGTGAATTTGTTTTTTTTCTTTTGAAAATCTTCAGTTTCAGTTCCATTTCAGTTAGTTAGTGTTGGATGTTTTGCATAATTTGATGCTTGCAACTAATAATTCTCAAGGACTATATACCAATTGATGACGATGGTATTTGCATTAAGAAAGTGTTAAGGTAGAGTTGAAGTTTTATGAATGTGATGTTTTTGGAAGAAAAAATATTTTGCGTTGTATGCATGCATCGTTGTCCCTGAATGGATGGCTTTTCTGTGTTTGTCTGCTTGTTCGACGCGACTGGTTCTTCTTGCACGTGCCCTGCCTGGTGTGTCTGTGTGTGTGTGCAAAAGTGATGGAATTTATGGACAATAATAATTTGTGGTTTTTCACGCATCGGTGAAACTGTTATTTATTTTTAAGTGCTGAAATGTCAGCGGCTTTTCCAGTTAACCACACATTTTCCATTCTACAGTAGTAATGACATTTTTCTTGTAAAATTGTACAATTTATTCATTCATTCATTCATTCATTTATCACAAACAATTGAACAACAAAATTTCAAAAAATATTCAAAATTTACAATCATTATTATTTTCCAATAATATTTTGTTTGTTTGTTTTTCTGTAAACTGAGAAGGTCGTTATGGTTTGAAAAGTAGGCTGAATGGAAAGCAGTTGTTAACGGGGACAGCAGTTATCGCACCAAGATTTTTCAAAGATTATAATTTAATTTATTTTTGTTTGTTTTTTTTAATTTAATTTTCTTGATTTACTTACTGGCAGAACATAAAATTGTTAATTCAACTTGCTTGTAGTATTCTTTTTTCATTTAAAAACAGTTGTTCTTTTAGCTTATTCCCATTTATGAATATTATCTGTTTTGGTTTTGCACATTGTTATTCTTATTGTTGATGTTGATAGAAAGTAACAGAAATTTGAAAAAAATATTGAAGAAATAAGAAAAATAAAAAAAACAATTGCTTTTATTTATTAATTTATTTATTTTGCATATTTGACAATTCTCCGTAATTAAAATACTGTTTTGTAATTGTGAAATGCAAGTTAGTATAGTTTTAATTTGATCAATTAAATTTTTATTTATTTTTTATTTTTAAAAATAGATTATTGTAAAATTTTAAATAATTACTTTTGTTTTTGAATCTGTTTGTTGTGTAGTATAATTTTAATGTGTAAAAAAATAATATTGGTGTTCACTTGTTGTTGCTTGTTCGCTCAGGATGTTGAATAAGATTAATAATTAATGGATTTATTAATATTTCCATTTTTTTATTCAATTGTATTTTTATTTCAGATACTTCGATATTGTGAACATTTACACGGTCGATGGCATACTGCAGAAATACGAGCAATTTTTTTGCGCAGGCATTTGTTGCAGAATCGTGCACTGGAAATATTTCTCACAAGTCGAAGTACGTTTAAATTTATCTTTACATATTATATCATATCATATCATCTTATCCTATCGATAAGACTTATCTTATTATGAAACATTTACTCATTGTGTATACCGAAATTAAATGTATTCATGCGCATATATACATATGTAATATATGCATATGGGCTTCAGTTATTTATTTTGAATGATTATTGCACACTACTTGAACGTCAGTTGTCTTTTGATGAAAATGATTGAACGGTGCTATTTTTGTTTAATTTTGACCTTTGAAGAAATGAAATTTGATGCATTTATAATTTATAAGTGAAAATTTCAATTATTATTTATTGACGTAATTTGCACATTTTTTGGAAAACGTGTAAACAGGGCAACAGAAAGTTGCGTTTTGTCGGTTTTAAAATGGGTGAAAACAGTTTTTCAATGTAAATAACTTGATTTTTAAATTGAAACCTTTTCATTCGATTCGAACAATTGAAATATACGAAATTTGCGAATAAATTTATTTCATAATAACATGATAAAAAAATGTTTTTTTTTCTCTCTTGAATACTTTATGAAAGCAAAAAAAAACTATAAGAATATTTCATTTTATTTACGCAGCCTATCGTTTTATTCTTTTTTTTTAAAGGAAGATGAAGATATCCTTTACAAAATAAATATTGTCTGTATAATTTTATGCATACACAAAAAGATGGGGTTTTGTATAAATAATTGTTGTTGATGATGAAGTAAGCTTGTTGTTGGCTTGAAGGCTCGTTGAAAGGGAAATTGTTGACGTTTGGTAAAAAAATTTTAATATTTCCATATCCGATTGCTGAATGACATCGAAATTTGTGACTCCTCTGACAATTGACTGATAGTGGTCGGCTTTGCTTTGGCAAACAATACTTCAGGGGCTATTGTTCGTCCTCTCGTTTGCAGATTATCATTTTTCCATTACAATTGTTCTTTTCTGGGCTTTTCAATAGTGATCCGTCCATCTTTTCGATCAGTCGATGAATTAATTGCAAAATCAAGAAAACAGTTCACAATTTAACCAACAACAACAACAACAATAATGATAATAATAATAGCCTGTCAGAAGAGGATAATGAATATGTATGTAAAAAACAAAAAAAGATTTGTTTTTCACATATTATTTTCTTTTATTATCTTTTAATATGATAATTGTTTTAATTAATTTTAAATCTCGATGAGTTGTTTTTATTTTAGCAGCGATTATGTTTGCATTTCCAGACCAGAATACTGTCAAGAAAGTGGTCCAACGTTTGCCCGCAGTTGGCGTGGGACAAAAATACGGAATAGCTCAGAGCCGGTGGAGGAGAAAAATATATATTTTTTTTAATATATTTCATTTTATTTCTATTTATTGTTTGTTTGTTTATTTTGCAGAAAAGCATCTTTGATGACCCCTCGTCAATTGTTCAAACATTCAGACATGCCACAGAAATGGCAACGACGGGAAATATGCAATTTCGAATACTTGATGTTTTTGAACACTATTGCCGGTAAGCAGAAATGCTTGTTTGTTTATTTAAATTATATTTTCGAAAGCGTAAAATTGTCCCTTTTTTTCTTGACGTTTCATGTTCACAGGACGCACGTACAACGATTTAAATCAGTATCCTGTATTTCCGTGGATATTGTCCAATTACGACAGCGAAGAGTTGGACTTGAAGCAGCCGGCCAATTTTCGGGATCTTTCCAAAGTTGAGCAGCATTTTTGAAATTTGATGAATATTTATTTATTGTTTTTTTCTTTCTACTTTTTATATTATACACATGTGTAGCCTGTCGGTGCTTTGAACGACAGTCGTCGCAAGTATTTCATCGACCGTTATCGACAATGGGAACATGATAAAATTCCACCATTCCATTATGGTACACACTATTCAACGGCTGCTTTTTACGATGAATTGGCTCATGAGAATGGTTTGCTTAATTTGTTGTTAATATTTATTCATTTTTTTTCCTTTGTAAAAATTTACTTTATGTTTGTTTTCTTTTGTTTTTGTTCAAGGAACCATTCACGAGTCTTTTTCTCAGTCTTTCAGAGTGGGAAATTTGATTCATGCCCGATCGGATGTTTTCACAGCGTTGCCGA
>NW_003528496.1:736665-747606 GCF_000181795.1 Trichinella spiralis
TGGTAAAAAATTTTAATATTTCCATATCCGATTGCTGAATGAATAGACCTTTGTGACTCCTCTGACAATTGACTGATAGTGGTCGGCTTTGCTTTGGCAAACAATACTTCAGGGGCTATTGTTCGTCCTCTCGTTTGCAGATTATCATTTTTCCATTACAATTGTTCTTTTCTGGGCTTTTCAATAGTGATCCGTCCATCTTTTCGATCAGTCGATGAATTAATTGCAAAATCAAGAAAACAGTTCACAATTTAACCAACAACAACAACAACAATAATGATAATAATAATAGCCTGTCAGAAGAGGATAATGAATATGTATGTAAAAAACAAAAAAAGATTTGTTTTTCACATATTATTTTCTTTTATTATCTTTTAATATGATAATTGTTTTAATTAATTTTAAATCTCGATGAGTTGTTTTTATTTTAGCAGCGATTATGTTTGCATTTCCAGACCAGAATACTGTCAAGAAAGTGGTCCAACGTTTGCCCGCAGTTGGCGTGGGACAAAAATACGGAATAGCTCAGAGCCGGTGGAGGAGAAAAATATATATTTTTTTTAATATATTTCATTTTATTTCTATTTATTGTTTGTTTGTTTATTTTGCAGAAAAGCATCTTTGATGACCCCTCGTCAATTGTTCAAACATTCAGACATGCCACAGAAATGGCAACGACGGGAAATATGCAATTTCGAATACTTGATGTTTTTGAACACTATTGCCGGTAAGCAGAAATGCTTGTTTGTTTGTTTGTTTATTTAAATTATATTTTCGAAAGCGTAAAATTGTCCCTTTTTTTCTTGACGTTTCATGTTCACAGGACGCACGTACAACGATTTAAATCAGTATCCTGTATTTCCGTGGATATTGTCCAATTACGACAGCGAAGAGTTGGACTTGAAGCAGCCGGCCAATTTTCGGGATCTTTCCAAAGTTGAGCAGCATTTTTGAAATTTGATGAATATTTATTTATTGTTTTTTTCTTTCTACTTTTTATATTATACACATGTGTAGCCTGTCGGTGCTTTGAACGACACTCGTCGCAAGTATTTCATCGACCGTTATCGACAATGGGAACATGATAAAATTCCACCATTCCATTATGGTACACACTATTCAACGGCTGCTTTTACGATGAATTGGCTCATGAGAATGGTTTGCTCAATTTGTTGTTAATATTTATTCATTTTTTTTCTTTGTAAAATTTACTTTATGTTTGTTTTCTTTGTTTTGTTCAAGGAACCATTCACGAGTCTTTTTCTCAGTCTTCAGAGTGGGAAATTTGATCATGCCGATCGGATGTTTCACAGTGTTGCCGAATCGTGGAAACATTGCCTGCGTGATACGCACGACGTCAAGGTGGTTGATTTGTGCTTTATTATTTGTTTATTTATTTATTTATTTATTTATTTATTTCCAGGAATTGATTCCAGAGTTTTTCTACCTGCCGGAAATGTTTCTCAACATCAACGGCTATCAGTTGGGAAAACGTGACGACGGTTCTCTTGTTGACGATGTGATACTACCGCCTTGGGCAAAATCGCCTGAACACTTCATTACCATTCATCGTCAGGTATTGAATATAATATAATTTTCATATCAATATTCATCTGTTAGTGTTCGCATCTTTTCGCTTGGCAACAACCAGTCAACTATGTCATGCTTGGAAAAAGCCTTGTGATTTGCTGATTTTTCACTAATAGCACAAATTGTTCGGTTGCATTTTTATATAAGCTCGAGTCTTTTTTTTCATTTAGTTTTTGTCACAACGTAACTTTGCGGAAAACATAACACGCACTTTTTGCACATTTGCATCCATGAATTCACTTTTCAAAATGCATTTTCAACAACCGTAACTTGTGTATACTTGTTGTTTGTTGTGTATGCTGGTTGGTTGAATTTCCATGTTGATGAAAAAAGAATACAATTAATAATTTCGTGTACAATTGTTATTGACAAAGTGATTACGGTTTCCCACGGCCTACATGTCTAGACAAGAGCAATCTACTGACTTCTTCCAACCGACGCGGTAGTCATGGTCGTTTGACAGCTTGTCAATCAAAAAAGCGACGGTTAAAAAGCCCACACTGTTGCTTACACTGTTGCAATTGCATTCAATTTTGCACAATTCAGGAGCTGCTTTCTTTTGTTGTAAATTTAAAATTTTTTTGCCACCGAGCGAGGGTCGTTTTTGCAACTTGTTCATGCAGTGAAATACTGTACCGAAATGAAAATCCTAGCTTGTAATGGAAGATGAAGTCTTTTCACATTGGCATTGATGTGAGTGCAACGGCTGATATCAGTCAGTCAGTCAGTCAGTCAGTGAATCAATTGTACATTTCATTTCATCATTTGTGACGCACGATCCAATGCAGGCTTCCAATAAGCAATCAGGGGAGAGCTTAGATGTGCAAAAACAATTCTGTTGTGCGTTGCAAAAATTTACAAAATTGGGCGTGAGAGAATATATGAGGAAAAAAATATTTTCTTTCAATAAAGAGTAAAGTTGTAACAGTATAACATTTGCATGTGAATGTGACATGACGCTAATTTCTTTTTCTTAATATATGTTTTGCACTGTTTTGCAATATGGATTTTCAGATATTGTGCAAATTGAAATATATTTATTAAAGCAGTTTCTGCACTTTTATTTTTTATTTCTCCTCTTTATAATTTGTGATATTTCTGTTATGTGATATCATCATTCTCTTTGCAAGTATTTTGCCACATACGTCCACATGGATTGTTTGTTGGTTTTTGAATCAAATAATAAATAATACTTCACGTTCTAATTTATACCAGAGAATTTTTTCTCAGTTCACACAATTGCACAGCTGTGGTCAATTGTTTTACATTTTGTTACTTTTCAACAGGCTTTGGAATCAGATCTAGTCTCTTGCCAGTTGCATCAGTGGATTGATTTGATTTTTGGTTACAAACAGCGAGGACCGGAAGCAGTTCGAGCTACAAATGTTTTCTACTATTTAACTTATGAAGGAGTGGTCGATTTGTCCAGCTTCGATGATCCAATGATCAAAAAGGTTTGCCGTGTTTGATTAGAGAGAAATTATTTTCCACATTTCAAGTGGAGCATGAAAATTTTCTGTTCAAGGCATTGGAAAATCAGATTCGAAATTTTGGTCAAACTCCTGCTCAACTGTTATCCGAACCGCATACACCTCGCCAATCTATAATGACAATTGTATTTATTATATTTTTTATACAATTTGTTTGACCATTTCTTCATTTTGTTGTTTCAATTTTCAATTATTTCAATTTATTATTTAGAGTCCGTTGATGTTCCAGCCTGTACCGGATGATATTTGTATGATTATGAAATTTATCAGCAACAGCGCTGTTGTGCACTTGTCGGCTAACACTCATGCGCAGTTGCCGAATCCCACGGTCGTGAGCATAACTGCCAGTCTTGGCTTTGCGTTGAATCGTTGGAACAACAATTATTCCGGTATTTTTATGGAAATTTTTGAATATTGCATTCAATTAGGTGTCATTATATATATATATATATATATATGTATTACTATGCAGGTAATTTTGGTTCACATCTCGCTCCAGTTGGAGTGGAAACTGCTGGCAGTACTCAGAATTTAGTTCCACCTAACCTACCTCTTACTGTCGACCCGTTGCTTGGTATGTGATCAGACGATTATGACGATTTTCTTATCTTATCTTATCATTACAGCAACAGGAAATCCTGCTTCGCCAGTAGCTCGTCGGATGCTCGGCGATTCTCTTGATCAACATTTGACAATCAAGTGGAACAATTTTGTTACCACTTGTGATTCGAAATATATTTTCGTTTGCGGCTATCCGGATCATAGTTTCAGAGTGATCGAAACGGAAAACGGTACTTTTGCCGCCGTCGGTTTCAACGTGCTTGTGTGTGTTGGATTGAATAAAATGATTATTCATTTAGCTCGTATTCGACAAGTGATTTTTGGCCACAAAGCGGTTGTAACTTGTCTGGCGCGTTCCGAGGCCAGTACTGGTATCGATTTCTACATAGCGTCAGGTTCTTCTGACTGTACTGTACTGTTGTGGCAGTGGAACGTGAAGAGCAGTTTTGTCGTTGGAGAGCAAAACATTGCAGGTAAAAAAAATACAATAAGCTGTATTGTTTGTTGTTCATTAAACGAAATTTCAAAAATGCTAAGCAACAATATGCACAGTTGATCATCTAAAATTTGTTTGTTCATTCAGGTGAATCAGCGTCGCCCAAAGTGATTCTGATTGGTCATGATAGTGAAATTACTTGCATTCACGTCAGCGCAGAACACGGTCTCGTGTTGAGCACATCCGCCGGTGGTCCGCTGTTGATACACACCACTCAAGGTGATTTGTTGAGATGTTTGCGACCGGCTGAACAGGATCAGCAGCAGCATTCTGTTGGATCTCCTCGAATTTTACTAATGTCACGTGAATGTTATGCAGTTGTTTGTTACGATTTGGGAAATTTGTGTCTTTTCACCACCAATGGGCGATTGATCAGTCAACTGAAAACAGCTAGTCATATAACAGTATATTATTAATACGTTATGTTGTTGTTGCTTTTACTTATTTTTACTTTTCAGTGCATGTGCTTATCACGAGATGGAGAATATTTTGTTACCGGCTCTGAGGAGGGTACAGTTTCAGTATATGCAACGGTCGATTTGAAATGCCTGTACGCTTACAGTGCATGTGACGGTGCCGCTGTTCGGTCAGTAGCTATTGTGCACAATCACAGGTAAAATCAACAGAGAGATATTATTAACAATTTTTTTGATGGTTTATTTTATCAACATTTAGGCACATCGTTGCCGGACTGTCTAACGGTGCTATAGTTGTTTACAACGTTGATTTTAATAAGTGGCATCACGAGTATCGTCACCGTTATGTCCGTACTTCTGCTCCTACTAGCTGAACTGAAATTGACTGAAACTGAAGGGATGAATTTTCCTTCTTTTTTTAAAAAAGAAATTAACCACTGATCATCATTCTGGTTGATTACTCAAAAATTAATGTTTTTTTTCAAATCATATCGGACCATTTGTTGGTTTCTTTTTTCTTTATTATTATTTTTTAATATCATTTCCTTGCCTGGTGGTTTGTGCGAGATAATTCAATTAATTCACTGTAAAAAAAGATGACTGAGGGCAACAATAATTAATAAAAATACTCTTCTTCTTGTTTCTACTATTTCTCTGTCATTATTGCTGTTTTCACTTTTTGTGAAATTTTCTTTGTCAGTCAGTGATGGATGATAACTTTTGAATATGCACACACATATGTAATATGCAAACAGCAGCAGCAGCAGCAGCATTCATTTAGTGAAAAAGAATGTCTGTGACGAATAACCTCTTAGAGGTGAAATGAATGTCATCTTGTTTCAGTCCTGTCAAACTTTCGTGATCAGTAAAATCAATATGAACACACATTATTTGCATTTTATCATTGTATGAAAAAAACACAAAAATAAGTAAACAAATAATTAATTAATTATTTATTTATGTAATAGTTAAATTACAAAAATTTAACTTTTATCATTCAAAAAATAACATCGTTGCGTACATTCGCGCGTATTCATCATCATCATCATCATCGAACATGCATATATGAATATGCAAAAGAATTTAGAAAAGAGTTCAAGAATATTTTGTATAATCGATGGATGGATATGTATGTAGTATACTTTGCAAAAATAAAATATTCTTTCATTATGATATTTGAAATGCTGCTTCCTTCAAATGCAGATGCTCAAGCACATGCGAATGAATAAAAAATAAATATCAACAATCAATCTAATCACTCGTGACATTTTACATGTTGTTTGTATGTAATTTATTTAATAATTTATCCTGTAAACGATGAAAAATCTGCATTATCAAAACGACACCTTTTTGAAATAATAATTCAATTTTTTGAAACTTAATGTTTTGTCATTATGCATAATGTATACGTTTTTTTATTTATTATCATTATTATGCAATGCAAATTGATTTATTCATAAATAATGTCGCACTTTCATTATTTTTCCAATTGATACATATCATATACATCAACAGTGAAAAAAAGCACGCAAGACAATTCTTAATCACCAAAGCTTTGCGCTTGTTATATAACAGTCATGAAATTCAAATTCTTCAAATTCTTCAGAATAAATTAATCATTGTGCATATTCGTTTGTATCATATTTGGTAACTATCCACAATTATAATTCATATTCTCTTGATACTTTTTACAGTTATTCTTAGCATACATTTATTAATGATAAATATTTCTAAATGTATGTGAATACAATGCTTTTTGAAATTAATACTGAATTAAAACATACACATATCAAAACCTTACAATCATTCTACACAAATTTATTAATTGCAACTCCATCGAATGAATTTATAAAAAAACTGTATCACATTTTAGAATACAATTTACATTGTTATAATCTCCTTTTTTTCTGTTAACTATATTACATTTATAAACTTTTCAAGTATTTTTCAATAGCGTATGGTTTTCTATTTTTGAGAACTTTTTTTTCAAGAGTTCATCAGCTATTCAGCTGGAATAAAAAATAATAAATTTCAACTATAAGAACTGATCAGAAATTTATTCCTTTTATTCGTATAAGAAGTTCTTATTCACTTCACTTGCATCCATATGATTCGATTATTTTTTGATACGGAGCAATTTTAGCCTTTGCCTTCTCCTTTGCTTCACGCTTCAATTTCTGCAATAAAAGTTATACATATATATATATATGTGCATGCTTGCGTAAAATACTTTTAAAGCTTACTGATTCCAATTTTTTCCGTTTTACAAACACTTGACCTTTTGCTTTACGCTTGTCTTCTAACAATTTTATGACAGATTGATACTTCCATCCAACCTCATGCGACAGCCGATTTAAATCACAATACTAAATAAATCTCAAATTTACATTAATAGGAAAGTTGGAAAATACCAAAGTAGATAAACTGTACAGCTCGGCGAGGTTTCAAGCATAAAACACGCATTGCAGTTGGAACCACTCTCCTTTTCACATGCTGATAAGTCGGTGGCACACCTTCATAAGTTCGAAGCTTTCCCAAGGCTTGTTTACCACGGTACAACTTATGAGGAAGCATTCCTGAAAACAATTCATATCTAACGTATATTTCAAAAAAAAACTAATATATTTCTAAATGTACCTCGAACAGTACGCCATAATATTTTACTCGGTGCCCTAAAGTGAAACGGGCCTCGTGCTGGATTGATGTTACATCTCTTACGTAAAAAACTCAAATATTTCACTACAAACTAAACAATAAACAACAACACTTTCAAATACAATTAGTTTTACATTTATTGCGATAAAAGCTTCCGGAGATGTTGATACCTTCACATCTAACTACCACAATTTTCTGGCCTAAAAGCAACAATAATAATAAAGGACATAAATAATGAAATTGCACATAATCATGCAACGAAGCATTAAAATACCACTACATACTAATAAAAATTTTAAATTTATCTATAAAACATTCTCAATTTCATGATAAAAAATATTTTGAAAAATTAATCATCACCTAAAAATAGCAAAACAATAAAAAACATACCAAGAAGCAACTGCTTGGCAATAACAGATGCTAACCGACCCAGTAGATGATCTTTTCCATCAATAACAATAGGCTAAAACATATATTATTAGTCCATAGTATTTTTTTTTCAGTGTAAAACGATTGGAAACATTTACATTTGTACTAAAGAAACAAAATCGATATACTTTACAATAAAAATTCACTTTATTACAACAAAGATTCACGATATTATACAACAAATAACAACATGCAGCATAAGAAAATGTACGATTCTTATACCTTTACGCTAAATCCCATTTTGATCTTAGTTTCTTCACTCTATCTATAAAATAAGAAAAACTGCAGATTAAAATTCAATCAAAGCAACGCAAAAAATTTATTCTAAACACGGAACATATTAATGCAGATTAAAGTGAAAAACGTGAGGTATCCAGTAATAACAATACAGCTAGCAATGACAGGATAAAAAGGAGTAGCTTGAAATGCCTAAGTTAAACAAGAAAATTTAAAAACCGACGTTTAACTTTGATATTTGCATAACTGACAACATGTTACAGTAAGAATGAAAATAAAGAAATGTAAAATATTTGTCATACTGTAATTAAAAGAACAAAATTGAAAACATAACAGCAGATGAACGTAAACATAGTTTTATTAGAAATTTTTATTTATCTTTTCATTAAAATTCAGCACGTTTGCTGATGTTTCAACTATTTGCAGCAAATTTGCATTTCAGTTTTTTTATTGCAAACTTTTAAACTTTAAGATATGAATATATTTA
Organism: Trichinella spiralis; assembly: GCF_000181795.1. Classification (NCBI taxonomy): domain Eukaryota; kingdom Metazoa; phylum Nematoda; class Enoplea; order Trichinellida; family Trichinellidae; genus Trichinella; species Trichinella spiralis. The sequence continues at coordinate 745,027 of NW_003528496.1, forward strand.
AATAAAACATTTAAAAGAAGAAAAATAATGCTACCAAAAAAAAGCTTTATTAGAATGCTGTGAAATTCTTCATTTTTATAATATATGCCATATATGTCACTTAACGCCAGAAAGCATACTGAAGAAACAGCATAGAAAACAGCATCTAGTGAAGAACAATATACATTGCAAAAATTTGTGAATTTATTCTTATCAGTAGGTATCTTCTATTGACAAATTTTCTGAGGATCAATACAAATGCATCATGATTTCTGGCTTTAATGCAGTGGAACCTACACCTTTTAATACAGTTTTACTAATGTAACCTGTATAATCGGGGCGTTGTCGCGGCCGGGATTTTTTTTCAGATTAAAGATGTTTGCCCCAATAAGCTGAAAAGTAGTGCAGTGTATTGTAATTTCGTTATTCATCAAACAAAATGTAAACTCTTTTGAGTGTCCAATTACACTAAATTTGCGTAAAACAGATAGGTCAGGTGTTCCTAACTGAATACATAATTCGAGACGAACGTTAAAGAATGTTTTATTTGTTATTTTCAGTCTAACAGGTACGCTTTTGATCATGAAACATTCTTCAACCCTTATGTCATGCAAATAGTTAATTATAATTTGGTATAGAAACACTCGATTTTTGTTTGGTGCAAAATTATGGTACAGTGGCATTCATCAAAAGCCTACTGCAAACTTGGTAGCTGATGCAGCATCTGCGGTTGCTTTTGGAGCACGTAGTCCTTCATTTTGCGCAAGTATGTTGCAAATTTGGTCTTCGAAATAATCTTTTCTATCTGATGAGCACTTTCAACATCTTCCGCTTCATCACTGTTGATTTCACGTTCTTCGAAATAGTCGGGCTATTCCGAATTTATTCGAGACCTAATTTCCACAAACTCCGCCCCCTTTTGTGATTGGCTGTACGCTGATAGGTTGCATGCGATTGATCGGCAATTGGCTAATGCCTTCTACTACTTTATTAGCTAATCTTTATGATAAGTGATTGGGTGAATAATATTGTTATTTGATTAGCTATTAAGCTTTGATCAAGGATTGGGTGATTGTTGTTTATCAACCATTTTTCCAAATATGGGTACATTACATTAAATTACCTTATATGGACATAAAGAAGCATTTACTATTTTTCAAAACACGGCTTTTTAAAATATGGTGCTAGCTATCTTTTATTGCGCTAAAGGAATTCTAACCAACAAAGTTAATATGCTTAAGACTAATGGTTAACTTCTTTACATTTGCATATTCTTTGTGTATATTGTTAAGAACAGCATTTAAAAAAAAGTCTTTCAACATTTGAACATGGCTTTAAATCCGTGGCCATCTTAGTCAATAACATTAATGATTCTTCAGTTTTACATTTCATTGCTCACATAATAACTTGGTTTTGTAATTTTATTTTTTCACATCTATGCTAATCAGCGGACTGCTTTGCACAAAAATATTTCTGCTTTTCGCCACAAGCGCTTCCAAATTAGGGAAATGTATAGTATACAGCTTCATGTTACAACAAACAAATTTGAACTATATTACAATATATACAATGGACAAAGACAAACTATACAATCATAAAGAATAAACAATATATACAAGAATAATGAATAAAATACATACAACAATAATAAATAGTGCAAAAGTGCTATAATCGTAGTGGTTCAAAAGTATGATATGATATGATATGATATGGCACTTAAAAAATGTTCTACACTAATTTCATTACGAAGCAATTTACCCGTAATCGCAGCTACCCGTCGCTACAGGAATCCGTAAGCTGCGTTACGTCTTACGGAGACCCTTCCATGTGTATAACCATCATCTATTTGCTGCACCACCGTCAGGGTCTTACCCTGTTCATCAAAGATCAGTTGTAAAAACTGATAAAACCCCAGGTGGTGCTTTCGTGCGCTTTTGTTCATGCCGCTGCCATGTTCATGCCAACCTTCCAGATGGTTGTTCGTCCGCACAGACACACCATGAATGTTCCAAAGCGGAATTTTAGTGGCCGGAAGCCACTCTTGCTGGAAATACTGGAACAAGGCTTCCACTTGACCCGACGTCCCAACATTTATGATTTCGAAACCCGTGGGTACAAGGTGCACCGGCAAAAATGCTAATGCCATCAGCACTTTTACCTTTTTTCTTACCGCCTGATTATTCATATAATCAGTTCTTAAACCAAGCCTGCCGACCTGCCGAAGCACAGCTTGTGCTCGGGTGTTGGGAAAGTTGCCTTGAATTGCCGGGATCAAGGCTGTTTCGAAATCGCAAACAAATTACGCCAGATCAACTTCGACGCCAAGTTCTTCCGCTTTGGAATGTAGTACTTAAATATTCGCCTATCCGCGGGCAGATCTTTCCTAACAGTCAAGCAATATACGACGGGTAGCAGTTTACGCCTCAGGAAAGGTAAACAACTCGTCGTACCAGCAGCGGACAATCTAATGCGTCCCATCCCGGCACCAGCAGTTACTCTGAGCCAGCAGCCACACACCAGCCTCGTTGGCAAAAATTTATATCATTGGTCGGCGAATGAAACATTAAAAATTGCGCACCGGATTTCGTGGTCGTCTGCTGG
>NW_003528496.1:747616-747969 GCF_000181795.1 Trichinella spiralis
AAAGCTAATAAAAAGGATAAGTGCTTGGGTGAATAATATCGTTATTGGATTAGCTATTAAGCTTGGATCAAGGATTGGGGGATTGTTGTTTATCAGCCATTTTTCCAAATATGGGTCCATTACATTAAATTACCTTATATGGACATAAAGAAGCATTTACTATTTTTCAAAACACGGCTTTTTAAAATATGGTGCTAGCTATCTTTTATTGCGCTAAAGGAATTCTAACCAACAAAGTTAATATGCTTAAGACTAATGGTTAACTTCTTTACATTTGCATATTCTTTGTGTATATTGTTAAGAACAGCGTGGAACACTCGTCGAGCCACATTTGAACATGGCTTAAATCCGTG
>NW_003528496.1:747979-750616 GCF_000181795.1 Trichinella spiralis
TCATAAAGAATAACATATACCAAGAATAATGAATAAAATACATACAACAATAATAAATAGTGCAAAAGTGCTATAATCGTAGTGGTTCAAAAGTATGATATGATATGATATGATATGGCACTTAAAAATTGTTCTACACTAATTTCATTACGAAGCAATTTACCCGTAATCGCAGCTACCCGTCGCTACAGGAATCCGTAAGCTGCGTTACGTCTTACGGAGACCCTTCCATGTGTATAACCATCATCTATTTGCTGCACCACCGTCAGGGTCTTACCCTGTTCATCAAAGTTCAGTTGTAAAAACTGATAAAACCCCAGGTGGTGCTTTCGTGCGCTTTTGTTCATGCCGCTGCCATGTTCATGCCAACCTTCCAGATGGTTGTTGGTCCGCACAGACACACCATGAATGTTCCAAAGCGGAATTTTAGTGGCCGGAAGCCACTCTTGCTGGAAATACTGGAACAAGGCTTCCACTTGACCCGACGTCCCAACATTTATGATTTCGAAACCCGTGGGTACAAGGTGCACCGGCAAAAATGCTAATGCCATCAGCACTTTTACCTTTTTTCTTACCGCCTGATTATTCATATAATCAGTTCTTAAACCAAGCCTGCCGACCTGCCGAAGCACAGCTTGGCAAAAGTGGAAGAACCAACCTTGTGCTCGGGTGTTGGGAAAGTTGCCTTGAATTGCCGGGATCAAGGCTGTTTCGAAATCGCAAACAAATTACGCCAGATCAACTTCGACGCCAAGTTCTTCCGCTTTGGAATGTAGTACTTAAATATTCGCCTATCCGTGGGCAGATCTTTCCTAACAGTCAAGCAATATACGACGGGTAGCAGTTTACGCCTCAGGAAAGGTAAACAACTCGTCGTACCAGCAGCGGACAATCTAATGCGTCCCATCCCGGCACCAGCAGTTACTCTGAGCCAGCAGCCACACACCAGCCTCGTTGGCAAAAATTTATATCATTGGTCGGCGAATGAAACATTAAAAATTGCGCACCGGATTTCGTTGTCGTCTGCTGGGCAGTAAGCCGCAGATTCTGCCGCCTGGTCAGAAGTCGTGGGTATCTCTTCGAACGGCTGTAATACACTGTGTTCCGGGCCTGCTCCCACGAGAAAAAATAAAAAGTACCTAAGCTGGTGGATGCATCGCTTGCCAGCTCATCATAAATTTCCAATATCGGCCTCGGAATACCTGTAGCAAGCCTTTTCAATTCATTCAGCTGCAGCTGATGGTAGAATGCATGGGCATCTTCTCGGCAGCCCTCTGCATGCTCATCGGTTCGTATTATTTGGGGAGCATCCAGATTAGTGTACAGTTTTCCAGGGCAACCTCTCATTCCCTAAATTTGAAACGAAATTGCAAGCTCATAATATTACACAATAATAACAACGTGCTATAATAAAACAATTCTATTTACTGATGCGCATATCCAATATTTGTCATTGCGATTCTTCCTATGTACACCAATTTTTGTTGGTTCCTTTGGATCGATACGAACTGAATTAAATCATTATTTGGCTCCATCATTAAAAGATATCAAAGCAACGATAAGCTAAAGAGCACAAGGAAGTTCACACTATACACAGCAGCAAGGCAGTAGCATTTGCAGTCTTGAATTTTCTATTAAATAGCTTACGCACCGTTCCGGTTGATTTGTCCAGCTCAGTTAGCTGCGTCAAGCTTTATGCCCAGCAGCATTTTACTTCCTGCTTCATAGTGTACTTCTCGCTTACTCCAGTATTAGTAATAACGGAATCCATTTCCGCGTTCATTTTCTGTTCATTGCCGTCCAGTCCAAATTTCGGATGATGACGTGTGATCTTGGTTCTCTCATCAGCTAATAACCCTCTGCAACGGATTCTCCGTCACATTAGGCGGCTCAGCCTCCGCCTTATTCTTCTCTTCCGGGACGTCACCGTCAGCGTTGACCTTACGGCCGCCTATTTTCCTTGCAGAAGGCATCTAGTTTGATTGAGTCACAAAACAAACACCAGACAATCGTTTCGAACGTTTATTACACCGAGGAATTAGCAACCGTCGCAACAAATCACAACTAGACCGATCTGGAACAACAATCACCCACGAACACACAAACTCGCTACACGTCACATAGTTACCGTACTCCGCCTTGGATCTTCAAGTCTAAAATATATTACTGTAGCCGAGTGTAACAGCGACGTGGTTCGTGTCAGCTCCGCCTTTCCTCCTTTTCTGCCGTTGACTCTGGAATAGAGCAGATGTCATTAGTTGGCCGGGCTGTTACACCAGAATGTTCAGCACTGAACTGAAACGCAAGACCAAAAAGGAAAAGAAATTTGACGGTTTAAATTCCATTGTTAAATAATCATTTTGAAACAACGTTTAGTTTTCATTCCTCGTTTTATCTACAACTGATGATCAACGTTGATTGATATTTCTGTGGCACCAATGCCTTTTGTTGATGTTGACAGAAGATTATTAATCACACACAAATGGTGCACAAGTACTGACATCAAAGTATGCGATGTAACATGAAGAGTGAACTTGAAGCGGCTGTAGCAGCTATTTAGCATGGTCAAATCATCGCTTTTTTTGTCAATCCAAAGTGCATTTCACAGTCCACGCGCATTTATAAATATCATCAAAG
>NW_003528496.1:750626-752339 GCF_000181795.1 Trichinella spiralis
TTGGCAAAAATTTAATATTCATTGGTGGGCGAATGATCCATTAAAAATTGCGCCCGGGATTTTGGTTGTCGTTGGTGCTGGGCAGTAAGCCGCAGATTCTGCCCCCCTGGCCCAGAAGTCGTGGGTATCTCTTCGAACGGCTGGTAATACACTGTGTTCCGGGGCCTGCTCCCACGAGAAAAAAATAACAAAAAGTACCTAAGCTGGTGGATGCATCGCTTGCCAGCTCATCATAAATTTCCAATATCGGCCTCGGGAATATCTGTAGCAAGCCTTTTCAATTCATTCAGCTGCAGCTGATGGTAGAATGCATGGGCATCTTCTCGGCATTCATCTAAATAGCTTATGCACCGTTCCGGTTGATTTGTCCAGATCAGTTAGCTGCGTCAAGCTTAATGCCCAGCAACAAATTACTTCCTGCTTCCCCCCCCCCCCCCTCGCTTACTCCAGTATTACTAATAACGGAATCCATTTCCGCGTCCATTTTCTGTTCATTGCCGTGCATTCCCAAAATTTCGGATGATGACGTGTGATCTTGGTTCTCTCATCAGCTAATAACCCTCTGCAACGGATTCTCCGTCACATTAGGCGGCTCAGCCTCCGCCTTATTCTTCTCTTCCGGGACGTCACCGTCTGCGTTGACCTTACGGCCGCCCATTTTCCTTGCAGAAGACATCTAGCTTGATTGTGTCACAAAACAAACACCAGACAATCGTTTCGAACGTTTATTACACCGAGGAATTAGCAACCGTCGCAACAAATCACAACTAGACCGATCTGGAACAACAATCACCCACGAACACACAAACTCGCTACACGTCACATAGTTACCGTACTCCGCCTTGGATCTTCAAGTCTAAAATATATTACTGTAGCCGAGTGTAACAGCGACGTGGTTCGTGTCAGCTCCGCCTTTCCTCCTTTTCTGCCGTTGACTCTGGAATAGAGCAGATGTCATTAGTTGGCCGGGCTGTTACACCAGAATGTTCAGCACTGAACTGAAACGCAAGACCAAAAAGGAGAAGAAATTTGACGGTTTAAATTCCATTGTTAAATAATCATTTTGAAACAACGTTTAGTTTTCATTCCTCGTTTTATCTACAACTGATGATCAACTTTGTTTGATATTTCTGTGGCACCAATGCCTTTTGTTGATGTTGACAGAAGATTATTAATCACACACAAATGCTGCACAAGTGCTGACATCAAAGTATGCGATGTCCCCTGAAGAGTGAACTTGAAGCGGCTGTAGCAGCTTTTCTGCATGGTGCTGTTCATCGCTTTTTTTCTGCTTCCAAAGTGCTTTACATTTATCCACCCGCATTTATAAATAGTGTTCAAAGGAAATGTCAGCCAACAGTAGCTTTCACTCGTCATATAAATTACCTTCTTAGCTAACAATTAAATGAGATTTATGCCTAAGGTTCTTTTCTGTTTGTCAAATATTGTTCTGATAAAGGATAGTTGAAGGCTATTCAAGTACAAAGGGAAAATCTGAAATTGATAAATTGTCCACAGCTGCAGTTTTCAGCTGAAACTAGGAGTGGTGATTGCTGAATGTTAGCATCGATATATTTTATGTTCTCTGAAAGTATTTCAAGTTTGGATGAGAATTTTATCTTCATTCTCTTCAATGTCTCTTTTGCCTCGTTCACCAAAGTTGTTTTTTTTATGTCTTATTTAATAAGAAACTTGCCATTTTGTTAACTATAA
>NW_003528496.1:752349-753477 GCF_000181795.1 Trichinella spiralis
GTGATGACGTGAAGGACGCGGATGCATTGACGCCCTTTCACTTTCTGATAGAAAGATCATTTGTCGATTTGCCCATGATGTCCACACCGACGGTCGAAGAAGATGAGTTGCCATTAAACCGAAAATGGAGGAAACGGCAACAAATTATACTCCATTTCTGGAAAAGATGGAGAAATGAGTATGTTACGACCTTTGTCAGTCGCTCGAAGTGGATGACGAAGCGACAAGAGCCAAAGGAAGGCGACATCGTGCTCGTTAAAGAAGATAATACGAAGAGAGAAAACTGGCCCATAGGAAGAATAACATCGGTACTTCCAGGAAGCGATGGACTATCCAGAACAGTCGAAGTCAAAACCGCGAAGGGAACCTTTACCCGGCCAGCAGCGAGATTATATCTCTTGGAACCGGCTAATACAAGGTGATGGACCTCGTCCATCGGGGCGGGAGTGTTAAGAACAGTAAAAACAATGTGTAGCTTAATTATCACATATTCTTACTGTAAGATTACCGTATGCAACAAGAACTTGTCATTGATCGATTGATTGCTTGAAATTAGGACGTTAGTAAAGATTTGATTCCACCGATTGTTGTTGATTGAGTGCGATTGTTACTGTCGATACAGTTACCGTGTACGGAAACGAAGGTATAATTATACGTTCGTTTGAATCTACTGTTTGCGTAAGGAATTACGTAAACAAAGACGATTGTGTACTTCTTGCTTGACCCAAGGAGTCCACGTGAAGACGGATCTTGTTTGATTCCTGTATACAGTGTGGATACTGTGTGGGAAAACAGGAACCACAAGAATCTGATAAGATTGATTAGATCGGTATCAGTTGAAAGGAAAAGGCTGATATTCAACACAGATGTTGAAGTAGTGTGAATTGGAACTACTCGAGCTAACACTTAGAGCGGTAAACGATTTTGAACGCGTTCAGTCTCAAAATTGCCGCTCTGATACTTGACGATCAGAAGAACCTGACGACACATTATTCGAACCGATTGAATTCCATTTTACAATATATTTGGTGTAAATTGAAACTTTCTATTTTTTACGTCTGAACCAAACCCGAACTAGTGCTACTGGAGAGCTGCTCTAATTGCCATCTATTTTCCTTTTCCATTTGC
>NW_003528496.1:753487-758972 GCF_000181795.1 Trichinella spiralis
ACTGGGTTGATTAAACATTCAAATTGCAATTCTTGTATTACTATGGTTCAACATTATAGATAAAAAATATCTCTTGCATTTCGAAATGATTTTACCAAATAAAATTGAAAGCAAAGAAAATTATTTTTCATTTTAAGTTCACTTCATCACGGGTGTGTCCGTTATTTTGCTCTAGCACAGCATATGCTCTGCCAAAATATGATCATAATTAATTACCCTGGTCAGCAACCAAGGAGCATAAATTAATTGGTCTTTCATGTGCTGCCAAAACTTTCATTCCCATTGTTCAGAGTGAACAATATCACATGGTTCGCTGCTTGTGAATTGTTCATTTGAGAAAGCGTCCGCCTGAAGCATTGTAAAAATTCCAAACCACCAATATCATTGCTAGACCAGAGTAACGTGCCAGAACAGATATATTTTATCATTTGAAATGCAATGTTATTTAACAGAAGTTGCATATTGTTGAAAAGGATAATTTGAAAATGCACAAACTTCTGGCAAGAAGCCAGAGAGCAGCTTAAATTACAAGCGCTTCTTTTGATCTGAAATTTTCAAATTTTTCTGCAACTGAATAAATAATTTAGAAAGTATCAAGTTGAAGACTGTGTTCATTTATCGCGTGCAACTGTTAAGCTGAAGGCGATTTTACTTACAAAGATGACCAGATGTTAATTTCTCCAAAGCTGCAGCCGTTCAGCTAAATGTAGAAATGTTCGACGTCAACTTGCGTTATTGCAAACTTTACACGTAAACTGCGTGAAAAAATTCTTCTTTTTAGTCAAAAAATTTTAAATTCCATCACAAGTATCAAATAATTGCAAAATACAAATAAGAGATCTTCAAAAAAAACAACATACTAAAATCACGATGAAACAATGAACAAATAAAACCAATGTAAATTTCTAACCAATGAGAGAAGGTTTAGAGTTAAGCCCGTTTGAAATATCCCGTGAAAAGTAAGAATTTCAATAATAAATGGGCAATTGTTAAAAAGAATTATTTTGGAGTTTTAGCTTCAGAAATTTTTATCGTATTGAAAGCTGAAATAAATATTTCATTTTTAACTGACGGCTATTTTTGATACAGGCATTTCATTTAGCAACGTTCAAAATCATAGCAGCTACTTGAACTTGGCCTAAAGCATATTTCTTCATGGTTTATCATGCCCCTGAAATTTTTAGAAAATAAATTTTTATTATCAATTTTGTTCATGACAATTCTTTCTGACCATGCCTGAGAAATTTTAGAGCTTCAAAAGCTTCAGGCTATTCTCATTAAGGAGTGGAATTTTTAATAATTCGAAAAAGCTTTGCTTGAGCGATTTCGTTGCTTCTCAAGGAAACAGCTGCGTTATAAAACGGTTTGTAAGAGAAGACGCGCATAAGACTGGGTCGAACAAATAGTTTTATAACAGACATTTAATTTTAATCGAATACAAATGATAGCTACTAATAAAAAACAGAATATCATTTAAGAAAACTGAATAATTAATCAACCCCTTATTGTAGAACCACAGTATCACTGACTAAACTAGAAAGCAATAATGAATAAAAAGGTTTCTATATAATAATAATAATAATAATAAATGAAAAAACTTGTTTTTCTCTGTTTAATCTTATGAATTTTCATCTTATTTCAATTTTAGAACAACTTGAAATTGTTCACAATCCAGAAAGTGAATTTCAAAGGTGGAACTGCTGTAATGTCTGCTCGATTGTTGAAAATACGACCCAGAAGAGTTGCAAGTGAAGTATTCTGAAAATAATACAGAAAAAAACACTGATGTTATTAATTTAATATTAAAAAGGGGAAAAAATTAAAATTTTCATACCAGAAAAACAGCACGCTAATGTAATGGCTCTGGCTTTAGTGGTGGTGGAAGCAAGCGGTTGTTCGCTTCAGATGATCCAAAAATGTCATCTCAAAATCATAATTATAAAAAAACTTCATTATAAAAAATTCTTGCAGTAAAAATACCTATATCCATGTAGTTTAAATTCTCCTTGCTTGTTTCACGCGTGTTGTTGTTCTCCGGGCGATGCGAATGATCGTTCTTTTCTGCATCACTTTTCGCATGTTCCAAAGTATTTTTGTCCCTATTATTAGATGCTTCTTTCAACTTCATTTCATAGTTCAAAATATGATTTTCCAGTTGAACTAAAATTCAGAAAATGGTCAACTTCGTTATCACATCAGAAAAATTACAAATCTATTATTTAGAATTAAATTATTTTAAAAATAAACAGTAAATACCTACCTTGCATATTCTCCACTGCATCCATTCTTTTCATTGCCTACAACAAATTCCACAGTTGAAAACATCAAATTAAAAAAAACATAAAACAATAATTACACATAACACTCATGCCAGCTATACAACCAAATAAAAATTAACATTAAAAATGTCATTAGATAAAATATCGATTGAAAGTACAACTTACTCGTTTCAATTTTTCTACAATTTTCACATATCGCATCTAAATAATAGATTAAAATTAAACTCGGTAAATACACGCACATAAGTATCTATATATAGAACTATTATTGCCAATGAATATTTATGTGAAAAATGTTTTAAATAAAAAAAGAAACATTCTTATTTAAATTATGAAACTAAAAAACTACTCACTTCAAGCGCCAAAATGCTTCCTACAATTTCAGGAGATACTTCTGATTTCTTAGGTGTCTCGTTTTCATAAGTCAGTGCCGGTACTTCTTCCTCATGAGCTAATGCCAGTATCTGTTCCGTATTAGTCACTGTCGGTACTTCTCTATTAAACTGCAAGTTTCTGCTTACATCCTAAACAAAACAAAACAAATTTGCTAAATGTGATTTAATAGGTTAGTCACAGAAATAAACTTTCAGATGCTTTTTTTTATTTCGTAAATTTTTTTTTGCAAATTATAATTAAAAATAGATAAAACTTTCATACATTCAATCGTCTTGTTTCCTTTATTCTTGTCGGGTTATATGAATAATCCTGACCAATTTTACCCTATAAAAAACGTTTTTTCAGCAATAAAACCAAAATATTTTTAGTATATATCATATTTTTAATATTTAATTTAAACAAAAACAAAAAACATTCAGAAAGTCAAATCAAAAGTCTGATAATATTAAAATTGAAAAACATTCACTCACTGTAGTTTGGAACGGTCCAGGGTATCTTGCAAATTGTACACTTATAGGATAATGTATACCGCACCCTAAAAACACTTCATTCTGCAAATCATTCAATATTGCAACATAGCTCTCTAACGTGGAAAAGTTTTCCCGTGCAAATTCTGCACAGCAGCATAGCACTGGTCCACCGATTCCATTTCTGCCAATGCTCCGAAATTTCTGGATTGCTTTACAAGAATTCGACAGGAAAGAACATTTCCGTAAGGAAGGAGAAAATTTTTAACAAACCCCAAAGAAGGCAGCGCTTTGAATCCAGTAATATATAAATTATGATTTTCATTTTCCAACTAAAATGAATGCATTCCAGTCGTTTTCCAAAAACAATCTTACACAATAAACGCAACTATTCTAACTATGAATATATAAAAGGTAAACATATATCAAAATATCTATTATAAAAAAATTATGTTAATGAAACAACTTACTCTTTGGGTATTTCTTCTACAGTTTACGTTGTTCATGTTTAAAAATTCTTCACGCACCACTGAAAAAAATATTACAGAATACAATGAAAAAGAATCTATATAAATACAATGCCTTGAATTCAAAATTCACAAATAACAAACAAACGTTTAAATCAATATGTGGTAAAAAAAAAAATACGCGCGATGCCCAGTATAAGTATTGTAATGCAAAAGGAAAAAGTTTTGAAGATTTATCTGAAAGATGCACCAACTGCTAATTCATAATTCACTCTTTTGAAAATGTACCAAAAATAGTCAAGTAAGCGAATAAATACCTTTAGGCATTTTCATATGCAACGGATCCAGTATGAAAAAATAATGTTTGTATTGTTTGAACTGAATCAACAGCGCTTTTTAAATATAAAACGTAAACTTGAAAAATTCAGAATACAGTTCACTCACGTATTAGAAATGGAATTAGGACATAACATGAAGTCCAACAAAAGTGGCGTAATTAGATAACAGCGCTATGAGAACACTAAAACCTCTGTTCACAAAGATACAGAATGGTAAGTTACACTACACCAGTAATTCTTCAATAATGTAATTGCATATATTGCCAACGCGACGAATGAGTGTCCATGGTGACGTCACAGGTTATGTGGTTTTATACGTTGTGGTTGATTAGTCGGTTGTTTTACAATCTTGCACTCAAGTTATAACGAGCGAAACTACGGGTTCACTCGCTCGCGATCTTAGTGGACTGTATATTTGTTCGTACTGAAAGGCGGGAAAGTCAGATACGTTCGACAATCTCACCTTAACCGTATCGCACTGACTTTCGTCACGAAAACTGTCAATCGAAACTAGATCAACTATCGACACAGTTTACTCAAAACATATAATAATGAGCCTGGGATAAGAAGACAAAAAATCACTGAATATAGTACAAACAAAGCAAACACACTGAAAGCAATCTTCCAAACAAAACGACAAACCCACAACTTGCTGGAAAACTAGACTCTTTACACGTCACCACAGTAAGCTGCTGTACTCAGTCCTGACTCGCAGGTTCCTTCACGTTGACCACAATGTCCTCATTTCCGTCGTTTATACAGGTATTTGCGCCTCTGTTTGTGTCTTGCGTCGAGGAAACAGTGCGATTATTCTACTGAGTTTCTTTGATTCACGCTTGATTGTGCACGCGATACAGTCGCGCAGTCCACTATAATTGAAAATTAAGTTACACGACTATTCTGGCCAACAATGGGAATTGTCTATTGTTGAATCTGGCAGTCGGGGTACTTTGGAGGTCTTGGCAAAATCCTATAATTTTATGCATAACAGACTCTGTTTAAATGCGATCACTTCTCTAATCGAAACAGTTTTGGGAGACCCAGTGTAAAAACAGTTTGTAACAACCCCATGTAACATACGGCGGCGTTGCTCATTGCAGGTCCGGCTGAGGTAGACGCGGAGCCGTGGCATTCCCGAAAATAATTTTTATCATTATTCTATATTTTGTTGTACCAAAGTGACGTTATATCAAATGTGATAATAATAATTCAGAAAAAACAATAATACAAAAAACAAGTTAAATAGTGATTTTTATTTTTCACTAGGGTCTATTACCGATTTCCCTCCTGATATATAAATCTGCTCCCCCTGTTTGTAAATAAATTTGTTGCCTGTTGAAATTTATCAAGATTGGATATTAACTTCCGGGTGTAATGTCAGCATACTGAATAATCTGTTTGAAAAATCTGGAATGTTCTAGCAACACTTCCAATTTCCGGGTTACAAATAGCACTAATGCTAACGTTACGCGTTGACTCGCTATTACACTGTGCATGTACACTTGATATCACACAGATGTCTCTGTCATTCATTCTTA
>NW_003528496.1:759158-760505 GCF_000181795.1 Trichinella spiralis
CGGGTAACAAATGGCACTAATGCTAACGTTACGTGTTAGCTCGCAATTTCACTTAATTTTACGCTTGATTTCTTGCATATGCCTTTGTCAAATATTGTTCGCGTTTCTCGTCACATCACGTATGTTGGTAAAGATGATTTTAATACAAAGAGAAAATGCACAATTGGCAAATTGCTTACAGTTGCAGCTTCCCAGCTAAACCATGGAGTGACAACTACTAAATTGTTACCACCGATTAATTTCTTGATTTTACTGAGAGTGTTCTATTTAAATCTTTATTGTTTGCAATCCAAGAATTTTACTTTAATATTTACAAAGTTTCCTTCATTACGAAACAAACATCCATATATATATTTTTATACATGTTGAAGAAGTTTGCTGTTTGTATGAAAAATCCTGTTTGACGTTCATACATTTCACATAAAATACAGTCGATCTTGGTTAAGTGCATAAGATTTTGGCCGAAAAAAATTCTCTGTAGTTAATTAAACGATAAAATAATGGATAAGTGCATGAAAATTCTTGCCAAATTCCATGGTCACTTATAACCAAGTTCAAATGTAATTTGAAATGCAACATCAAACAGATCAGCTACATCATAGGCACTGCTTTTGATGCGGAATGTTTAAATATTTCGTTATAATTAAAATATACATTGAAAGCTTGCAAATGGAAATGAAAACAGATGGCAATTTAAGTGTTCACCAACGCACTACTCGGTTTGTTCAGATGTTGAAATATAAAGTTTACAATTTACACGAAATATATAAATAAATTTGTTCTTTGACTTGTAAATAATATTGCAGATTTTTAATTTTCTATTTAAATAAAATACACGACTTTAAACAATAACACTGATGAAAGAAGTCAAAACTTTGTGAAGTTGAAAATAAAATTCTTTGATTGCTAGCAAGAAAGATTTTCATAGAACAGTCAGACGGAAATTCTAAATGTAATTCGATGCTAACAAATTATCAGTTGCCATGTCTAGTTTAAGCTGACAACTGCAGTTGTGGACAATTCATCACTTGTTGATTTTTCCATTGTATTACAATCGCCTATAGCTACTCATCAGAATATTTTCTGAAAAACTGAAAAGCATTTAATACATAAATTTCATTTAATTGCTAACTGAAACGTAATTTTTTTGATGAACTGAGATAAGTGAGTGTAAAATACTTTGAAGGCAAAAAGGAAGCGAAGGACAGCACGAAGCAGAATAGCAGTTAAAGCTGCTTCAAATTCACTCTGCAGTGGACATCGCATACTTTGATGTTAGCATTCGTGCGCTATTTGTGTGTGATTAATTTTATTCTGTCAGTATCAACAAAAAGCATTAGTGCTACA
>NW_003528496.1:760515-763175 GCF_000181795.1 Trichinella spiralis
TGTGGTGGATTCTTGCTTTCTTGAATTACTATGGTTCGACATTATCTATAAAAAATATCTCTTGCATTTCGAAATGATTTTACCAAATACAACTGAAAGCAATGAAAATTATTTTTCATTTTAAGTTCACTTCATCACGGGTGTGTCCCGCTCTAGCATCTTGCTAGCATCTTGCTCTAGCACAGCATATGCTCTGCCAAAATATGATCATAATTAATTACCCTGGTCAGCAACCAAGGAGCATAAATTAATTGGTCTTTCATGTGCTGCCAAAACTTTCATTCCCATTGTTCAGAGTGAACAATATAACATGGTTCGCTGCTTGTGAATTGTTCATTTGAGAAAGCGTCCGCCTGAAGCATTGTAAAAATTCCAAACCACCAATATCATTGCTAGACCAGAGTAACGTGCCAGAACAGATATATTTTATCATTTGAAATGCAATGTTATTTAACAGAAGTTGCATATTGTTCAAAAGGATAATTTGGAAATGCACAAACTTCTGGCAAGAAGCCAGAGAGCAGCTTAAATTACAAGCGCTTCTTTTGATCTGAAATTTTCAAATTTTTCTGCAACTGAATAAATAATTTAGAAAGTATCAAGTTGAAGACTGTGTTCATTTATCGCGTGCAACTGTTAAGCTGAAGGCGATTTTACTTACAAAGATGACCAGATGTTAATTTCTCCAAAGCTGCAGCCGTTCAGCTAAATGTAGAAATGTTCGACGTCAACTTGCGTTATTGCAAACTTTACACGTAAACTGCGTGAAAAAATTCTTCTTTTTAGTCAAAAAATTTTAAATTCCATCACAAGTATCAAATAATTGCAAAATACAAATAAGAGATCTTCAAAAAAAACAACATACTAAAATCACGATGAAACAATGAACAAATAAAACCAATGTAAATTTCTAACCAATGAGAGAAGGTTTAGAGTTAAGCCCGTTTGAAATATCCCGTGAAAAGTAAGAATTTCAATAATAAATGGGCAATTGTTAAAAAGAATTATTTTGGAGTTTTAGCTTCAGAAATTTTTATCGTATTGAAAGCTGAAATAAATATTTCATTTTTAACTGACGGCTATTTTTGATACAGGCATTTCATTTAGCAACGTTTAAAATCATAGCAGCTACTTGAACTTGGCCTAAAGCATATTTCTCGCTGGTTTATCATGCCCCTGAAATTTTTAGAAAATAAATTTTTATTATCAATTTTGTTCATGACAATTCTTTCTGACCATGCCTGAGAAATTTTAGAGCTTCAAAAGCTTCAGGCTATTCTCATTAAGGAGTGGAATTTTTAATAATTCGAAAAAGCTTTGCTTGAGCGATTTCGTTGCTTCTCAAGGAAACAGCTGCGTTATAAAACGGTTTGTAAGAGAAGACGCGCATAAGACTGGGTCGAACAAATAGTTTATAACAGACATTTAATTTTAATCGACTACAAATGATAGCTACTAATAAAAAACAGAATATCATTTAAGAAAACTGAATAATTAATCAACCCCTTATTGTAGAACCACAGTATCACTGACTAAACTAGAAAGCAATAATGAATAAAAAGGCTTCTATATAATAATAATAATAATAATAAATGAAAAAACTTGTTTTTCTCTGTTTAATCTTATCAATTTTCATCTTATTTCAATTTTAGAACAACTTGAAATTGTTCACAATCCAGAAAGTGAATTTCAAAGGTGGAACTGCTGTAATGTCTGCTCGATTGTTGAAAATACGACCCAGAAGAGTTGCAAGTGAAGTATTCTGAAAATAATACAGAAAAAAACACTGATGTTATTAATTTAATATTAAAAAGGGGAAAAAATTAAAATTTTCATACCAGAAAAACAGCACGCTAATGTAATGGCTCTGGCTTTAGTGGTGGTGGAAGCAAGCGGTTGTTCGCTTCAGATGATCCAAAAATGTCATCTCAAAATCATAATTATAAAAAAAACTTCATTATAAAAAATTCTTGCAGTAAAAATACCTATATCCATGTAGTTTAAATTCTCCTTGCTTGTTTCACGCGTGTTGTTGTTCTCCGGGCGATGCGAATGATCGTTCTTTTCTGCATCACTTTTCGCATGTTCCAAAGTATTTTTGTCCCTATTATTAGATGCTTCTTTCAACTTCATTTCATAGTTCAAAATATGATTTTCCAGTTGAACTAAAATTCAGAAAATGGGTCAACTTCGTTATCACATCAGAAAAAATTACAAATCTATTATTTAGAATTAAATTATTTTAAAAATAAACAGTAAATACCTACCTTGCATATTCTCCACTGCATCCATTCTTTTCATTGCCTACAACAAATTCCACAGTTGAAAACATCAAATTAAAAAAAAAACATAAAACAATAATTACACATAACACTCATGCCAGCTATACAACCAAAATAAAAATAACATTTAAAAATGTCATTAGATAAAAATATCGGATTGAAAGTACACCTTACTCGTTTTCAATTTTTCTACAATTTTCACATATCGCATCTAAAAAAATAAAAATTAAAATTAAACTCGGTAAATACACGCACATAAGATCTATTATATAGAAAACTATTATGCAGAAAATTTTTATAGTGTGAAAAATTGTTTTAAATAAAAAAGAACATTCTCTAATTTAAATTATGAAACTAAAAAACTACTCACTCAAGCGC
>NW_003528496.1:763856-765907 GCF_000181795.1 Trichinella spiralis
AAAAAACGTTCGTTCAGCATTAAAAGCCGAAAAATATCAATCGTATATATCATATTAGTTGATATTTAATTTGTACATAAGCACAATCCGGTGCGGAATGTCATATCAAAAGTCTGATGATATTAAACTTGAAAAACGTTCTGTCGCTGTAGTGAGGAACGGTCCAGGGTATCGCACAAATTGCACGCTTATAGGTTAATGTATACCGCGCCCTAAAAACACTTCATTCTGCAAATCATTCAATATTGCAACATAGCTCTCTAACGTGGAAAAGTTTTCCCGTGCAAATTCTGCACAGCAGCATAGCACTGGTCCACCGATTCCATTTCTGCCAATGCTCCGAAATTTCTGGATTGCTTTACAAGAATTCGACAGGAAAGAACATTTCCGTAAGGAAGGAGAAAATTTTTAACAAACCCCAAAGAAGGCAGCGCTTTGAATCCAGTAATATATAAATTATGATTTTCATTTTCCAACTAAAATGAATGCATTCCAGTCGTTTTCCAAAAACAATCTTACACAATAAACGCAACTATTCTAACTATGAATATATAAAAGGTAAACATATATCAAAATATCTATTATAAAAAAATTATGTTAATGAAACAACTTACTCTTTGGGTATTTCTTCTACAGTTTACGTTGTTCATGTTTAAAAATTCTTCACGCACCACTGAAAAAAATATTACAGAATACAATGAAAAAGAATCAATATAAATACAATGCCTTGAATTCAAAATTCACAAATAACAAACAAACGTTTAAATCAATATGTGGTAAAAAAAATACGCGCGATGCCCAGTATAAGTATTGTAATGCAAAAGGAAAAAGTTTTGAAGATTTATCTGAAAGATGCACCAACTGCTAATTCATAATTCACTCTTTTGAAAATGTACCAAAAATAGTCAAGTAAGCGAATAAATACCTTTAGGCATTTTCATATGCAACGGATCCAGTATGAAAAAATAATGTTTGTATTGTTTGAACTGAATCAACAGCGCTTTTTAAATATAAAACGTAAACTTGAAAAATTCAGAATACAGTTCACTCACGTATTAGAAATGGAATTAGGACATAACATGAAGTCCAACAAAAGTGGCGTAATTAGATAACAGCGCTATGAAAACACTAAAACCTCTGTTCACAAAGATACAGAATGGTAAGTTACACTACACCAGTAATTCTTCAATAATGTAATTGCATATATTGCCAACGCGACGAATGAGTGTCCATGGTGACGTCACAGGTTATGTGGTTTTATACGTTGTGGTTGATTAGTCGGTTGTTTTACAATCTTGCACTCAAGTTATAACGAGCGAAACTACGGGTTCACTCGCTCGCGATCTTAGTGGACTGTATATTTGTTCGTACTGAAAGGCGGGAAAGTCAGATACGTTCGACAATCTCACCTTAACCGTATCGCACTGACTTTCGTCACGAAAACTGTCAATCGAAACTAGATCAACTATCGACAGTTTACTCAAAACATATAATAATGAGCCTGGGATAAGAAGACAAAAAATCACTGAATATAGTACAAAGAAAGCACACTGAAAGCAATCTTCCAAACAAAACGACAAACCCACAACTTGCTGGAAAACCAGACTCTTTACACGTCACCACAGTAAGCTGCTGTACTCAGTCCTGACTCGCAGGTTCCTTCACGTTGACCACAATGTCCTCATTTCCGTCGTTTATACAGTTATTTGCGCCTCTGTTTGTGTCTTGCCGTCGAGGAAACAGTGCGATTATTCTACTGAGTTTCTTTGATTCACGCTTGATTGTGCACGCGATACAGTCGCGCAGTCCACTATAATTGAAAATTAAGTTACACGACTATTCTGGCCAACAATGGGAATTGTCTATTGTTGAATCTGGCAGTCGGGGTACTTTGGAGGTCTTGGCAAAATCCTATAATTTTATGCATAACAGACTCTGGTTTAAATGCGATCCACTTCTCTAATCGAAAACATTTTTTTGTAGACCCAGATGTAAAAACAGTTTGTAACAACCCCCTGTAACATACTGGCGGCTGTTGCTACATTGCATGT
>NW_003528496.1:767646-813526 GCF_000181795.1 Trichinella spiralis
CATAGTATACAAGAATTGCAATTTGAATGTTTAATCAACCCAGTAGTCGGTTTATTTTAGATATTGAAAAAGAAATTTAATACAATTTACACAAAATGTATAACTACAGATATTTATATTAAACAAAATTGCAATTTTCTTATTTAAATAAAACATAAAAAGGAAAACAATAACTTTGGTGAACGGGGCAAAAGAAACATCGAAGAAATAAGATAAAATTCCCAGTCGGTTTACTTTAGATATTGAAAGAGAAATTTAATAGAATTTACAGAAAATGTATAACCACAGATATTTATATTAAACAAAATTGCAATTTTCTTATTTAAATAAAACATAAAAAAAACAACTTTGGTGAACGAGGCAAAAGAGACATTGAAGAGAATGAAGATAAAATTCTCATCCAAACTTGAAATACTTTCAGAAAACATAAAATATATCGATGCTAACATTCAGCAATCACCACTCCTAGTTTCAGCTGAAAACTGGCAGCTGTGGACAATTTATCAATTTCAGTTTTTCCCTTTGTACTTGTACCAAACCCCTTCAACTATCCTTTATCAGAACAATATCTGACAAACAGAAAAGAACCTTAGGCATAAATCTCATTTAATTGTTAGCTAAGAAGGTAATTTATATGACGAGTGAAAGCAACTGTTGGCTGACATTTCTTTTGAACACTATTTATAAATGCGGGTGGATAAATGTAAAACACTTTGGAAGCAGAAAAAAAGCGATGAACAGCACCATGCAGAAAAGCTGCTACAGCCGCTTCAAGTTCACTCTTCAGGGGACATCGCATACTTTGATGTCAGCACTTGTGCACCATTTGTGTGTGATTAATAATCTTCTGTCAACATCAACAAAAGGCATTGGTGCCACAGAAATATCAATCAACGTTGATCATCAGTTGTAGATAAAACGAGGAATGAAAACTAAACGTTGTTTCAAAATGATTATTTAACAATGGAATTTAAACCGTCAAATTTCTTTTCCTTTTGTCTTGCGTTTCAGTTCAGTGCTGAACATTCTGGTGTAACAGCCCGGCCAACTAATGACATCTGCTCTATTCCAGAGTCAACGGAAGAAAAGGAGGAAAGGCGGAGCTGACACGAACCACGTCGCTGTTACACACGGCTACAGTAATATATTTTAGACTTGAAGATCCAAGGCGGAGTACGGTAACTATGTGACGTGTAGCGAGTTTGTGTGTTCGTGGGTGATTGTTGTTCCAGATCGGTCTAGTTGTGATTTGTTGCGACGGTTGCTAATTCCTCGGTGTAATAAACGTTCGAAACGATTGTCTGGTGTTTGTTTTGTGACACAATCAAGCTAGATGTCTTCTGCAAGGAAAATGGGCGGCCGTAAGGTCAACGCAGACGGTGACGTCCCGGAAGAGAAGAATAAGGCGGAGTCTGAGCCGCCTACTGTGATGGAGAATCCGTTACAGAGGGTTATTAGCTGATGAGAGAACCAAGATCACACGTAATCATCCGAAATTTGGACTGGACGGCAATGAACAGAAAATGGACGCGGAAATGGATTCCGTTATTAGTAATACTGGAGTAAGCGAGAAGTACACTATGAAGCAGGAAGTAAAATGCTGCTGGGCATAAAGCTTGACGCAGCTAACTGATCTGGACAAATCAACCGGAACGGTGCATAAGCTATTTAGATGAATGCCGAGAAGATGCCCATGCATTCTACCATCAGCTGCAGCTGAATGAATTGAAAAGGCTTGCTACAGATATTCCGAGGCCGATATTGGAAATTTATGATGAGCTGGCAAGCGATGCATCCACCAGCTTAGGTACTTTTTGTTATTTTTTCTCGTGGGAGCAGGCCCGGAACACAATGTATTACAGCCGTTCGAAGAGATACCCACGACTTCTGGCCAGGCGGCAGAATCTGCGGCTTACTGCCCTGCAGACGACAACGAAATCCGGTGCGCAATTTTTAATGTATCATTCGCCGACCAATGATATAAATTTTTGCCAACGAGGCTGTGTGTGGCTGCTGGCTCAGAGTAACTGCTGGTGCCGGGATGGGACGCATTAGATTGTCCGCTGCTGGTACAACGAGTTGTTTACCTTTCCTGAGGCGTAAACTGCTACTCGTCGTATATTGCTTGACTGTTGGGAAAGATCTGCCCATGTATAGCCGAATATTTAAGTACTACATTCCAAAGCGGAAGAACTTGGCGTCGAATTTGATCTGGCGTAATTTGTTTGCGATTTCGAAATAGCCCTGATCCCGACTTTTCAAGGCAACTTTCCTCACACCCGGGTACAAGGTTGGTTCTTCCACTTTTGCCAAGCTGTTTCGGCAGGTCGGCCGGTTTGGCTTAAGAGCTGATTATATTAATAATAATCAGGAGGTAAGAAAAAAGGTTAAAATGCTGATGGCATTAGCATTTTTGCCGGTGCACCTTGTACCCACGGGTTTCGAAATCAAATGTTGGGACGTCGGGTCAAGTGGAAGCCTTGTTCCAGTATTTTCAGCAAGAGTGGCTTCCGGCCACTAAAATTCCGCTTTGGAATATCCATGGCGTGGCTGTGCGGACCATGTATAAAACAACCGCATGAACAAAAAAGCCGTAAGCACCACCTGGGATTCTCTCAGTTTCTACAAATGATCATCATTGATCTCTACGATTGTAGCACGATGTATATTTTTTATTCATTATTATTGTAATTATTGTAATATAGTTTAGATTTGTTGTTGATTATTATTGTTGTGGTTGGTTGTTGTTGTTGATTATTGGCTGCTGTTGTAACATAATGCTGTATACTATATATTTGCCTAATTCGGAAGCGCTTGTAGCGAAAAGCGGAAATGTTTCTGTGTAAAACAGTCTGCTGATTAGCACAGTCCTGAAGAAATAAAATTACAACAACAGGTCATTATTTGAACAGTAAATGTAAAACTGTGAACAAGCATTATTTTAAGCGCCAGTATGATTTTTCTATTGCATATTCATGTAAAACCAAACAAAGTAAATATAAATTTTGTGCTTAAAAATATGCACAGGAAATTCTCAGCAAATGTAATGAAGATAAACATTGGTCATGAGAATATTTACTTTAGAATAATTGTAATTACTTTAATGCAAAGAAAGTTGGCGAACACTATTCTGAATTATACGTAAAGAAACTGTTTTGAAAATAGAAATGTGATTATGTATGTCCATATAGGGTAATTTAATAGTGAAGCACTTCATATTTGGGAAAACTTTGATGGAAAACAATCATCCAAATTATGATCAAAGCTGAGTAGCTAATCTAATGCTATAAGTTATTCGACCAGTTAGTGATCAAAATTTGGTAACTAATAAAATAGCATAACTCGTTAGCCAATTACCGATCAGTTGCCTATGTTGTATGAAATGTAGATTTCAGAAAATTTTTCAAGTTTGCGCTCCACACGTTTTGCTTTTCATAAAAATCATATCATAAATATCATCACGCTCCCACGGTTATTGATTGTATATTTTGCTCGTTCGATTTAGTCAGCTCAAAGTTTTCATCTTGTTTTTGAAATGTCATCTGAATAACTTGAATTTATTTTGATTAAATCAGCGATTTGAACTTTGTATATGATGAGTAAATTTTGCTGAGAATATAAATTTTTATTCATCTGCATGTTCATATGTTGCTGCTTGCGTTATTAGTTGATTTTAATGTATTTCTGAAGCTAGTAAAATCAATTATAAACAATAATATCGTACTGAAATAATTTATATAAATTTATACCTAGTCGTCAAGTTGAATTTACTGTAAAATAAATGAATACTTCAAACTGAAAAAACAAGAAAATTGAGTTAGGTTTTTCTGTTTACATTAGAATGAACTAACCAAGCGTGACACGCCCTACGAGCCGATCAAGCTGTGACGTTAGATCAGCCAACGGTTGCTCATTACACCACGCGACGTTAACTGAATAAATAGACTACTTGGCCAGAAATGACTGTCAAGAATACACTGACAGACAAGTGGAGAAAGCTTCTGATTTTATTCCTCTGAAAATTAACAAACCAAAAAAACTATTCTCATAAAAAGTTTATTTTAATTTGCAATACATTAATTTTACTTTTTTACCTAGTTAACATTCACATCAGCAAATATGCTGATAATGTCATTTGAGATTATTGATTGATTATTATCATGAAAACATGCTAATATGCATCACTCATTGTCATATAAAATGAAAATTCGAAATTATAATAGCTTTTACAAAAATGTTTTTATAAAACATTTATAATAAGCAATGGAACTGTAAACAAAAGTTTAAGTCCGAAATCAGAGATTAAATTTCAACTTATCAAGCTTATGAAAATTTGTCTGCATTGCCAGTCTTGAATAATAGCAATCCATATGATGCATTAATCGTTAAAAATGTCAATGACAGCGTTGCGAACAACTGGTCATGTAATTGAAAGATCGGTGATGAAATGTCGATGATATATGAATATTCATTTATTCAAAAACAGCAAAAAACGTCTCTATACTAGCATTTTACATAAAAAATATCAACTATAGTTGAAATTATTGATAATTTTTACCTATAACTAACATGTTCTCATGATAAATTAATTGTTAAATTTGAAATAAAAATTTGATATCACAAAAATGTACGATCATTAAAGAGTCATCACTAACTCAAATTGTTCACAAATTAGTTCATTATTAATTGATCAAAACTGATTACAAGACAGACAAAAAGAATACAGAATTAGCCCACTGAAATAGCAACGTGGACAAGATTTTTCTTAAAGATAAACTAAAAAAAACATTTTGAATTTGAAAAGTTTCAATGAATAAAAAAATCCATTTCCCTTATCATTTCATTCCATTGTTACTTTAACGAATACTTAATAATGAATGAAATTTTCAAAACAATACTCTTTTCAAAGTACTGAAACTGTTCAGTGTTATTACATTCCAAAAGTTCATGCTCATCCTTTGTCGCGACATGTCACTACGGTCAACTTTACATTAAAAGTTTTGTTTCCGTTTCATCCATTCAAAATGCTTTTGAAAAATAAACAAATTTTTAAACATATAGTTTTATAACATCTAGGTCGTTTATTCGCTTTCCAAAAAGAAGATTAGTATTGGTGATTTTTAACAGGAATAATAAGTTATATGCGCATAAAATTTTCAGTTTCAATTGAAATTTAAACTCGTTATTTTTGAACACGGTTAGAATTAGAATATTTAATATTAATTTAACAATAATTTCACAAGATAACTATTTTTAACTTGAAGAATTTAAACTTATTTGACATTTTTATTTGTGCTTGATTATCCATAACACATTTTTGTACAGGCATACGGTTGTTTCATTCTTGTCCATCATTCTGGTATTACCGTTGTGTGACATTCTTAGTTGCAGTTGTCATATTTTCTCGTGGTTGCTTCACAAGTAATATCACAAACTAAAAGTTCTGTTGATTAATTTTTAATATCATCAAACGAAATGACGACATCTCTACCTATTCGATTTCAAGAACATGCTCAGGTTGTGTATATTTATTTAATTCAGTAAAGTTTATTTTACAATTTTTACATTTTCTTTGTGCAATTGTATGATTATGCAGAAATCTCATTTTTAATTAAAGCAGTTGGCATTTATCGAGTACTGAAAATAAATATTACCAAAATTAAAATTACATGGAATTTGAAGTAAACTGTTTGTGTTGTTTATTGCTCGTAAATAATTTCTGTTGAGCTTTCTTTATTTTTTGTGCAAATGTAATAATGTTTTTACTGAATGCATTTCATTTTTTGCCATATTTTAAATTGTCAGTTAAGATGTAATGTATTGCCTCAAAGTATTTTCTACTGAATATTTCTTCTATTCCTTTGTTAAATGATTTTAATTGATCATGGACTGTAAAGTGATATATGATATCGTATGCATAAGTTATGAAAATTTTTAGCTGCAAAATCTGGGCATCAGCGCTTCTAACATCGGTTTCAGTACTGTGACAATGGAATCGGATAAATACATTTGCGTTAAAGAAAAAGTGGGAGATTCTGCCCAAGTGGTCGTAATCGATTTGAATGACATCAGCAATCCTATGCGAAGACCGATTTCTGCGGATTCAGTAATTATGAACCCAGTTTCAAAAGTTCTGGCTTTGAAAGGTGAGAATGAATTTTAAAAAACAAAGGAGAAAGTTTCAAAATAATGGGAAGCTTTATTTTTTAGCAGGAAAAATGCTCCAAGTATTCGACATAGATGTGAAAAGCAAAGTGAAATCATGTCAGTTTTCGGAAGAAGTAGTGTTTTGGAGATGGCTTGATGTGAATAATATTGCATTGGTTTCGCCGACATCAGTTTATCACTGGACGATGGAAAGTAAAGTGTATTAGTTTTTGATATTTAGGATTGTTTTACATGAAGTTTTAAATTTCAGGTGAGTCTGTTCCAGTGAAAATGTTCGATAGAATGCAGTCGCTCAGTGATCGTCGAATTATCAATTACAAAGCAGATAGCAAATACATGTGGCTTCTTTTGATGGGCATAGTTAGTTTATTCAAGTCAATTTTACAAAACGCTAAAATAGGTTTATGAAATAAATTATGATAGTAATTGATTGATGCTCTCAGATTACTTTGAGTATTGACATTGACTGAATGCTGAATGGGCACGGTCAATTATGTTAATTGAGAATGTAATTGAATTATTTTATAATTGTATAGTAATTTTTACTGAAATGAATTACAAAAGGTAATGCTTCAGTGGGTAAATTTATTTTAATTTATTATTATTATGTAAATACAAATATTATTTTTATAAGGAATTATGGAAATTTAATCTAGCTGAAGCATTACATTTTTGAAAAAATTTCAGAATAGCCGTTCTGTTGTGATTGAAATTTTAATTTTATTATTATAGGATTCTCGTGCAGTAGGTCATATGCAATTGTACAGCATGGAGCGTCGTGTGAGTCAAGTTATTGAAGGTCAGGCAGCGTGTTTTATTAATTTCAAGTTTGGCAAAAATGAAGAACCAAGCACGTTGTTTAGTTTTGCCTCGCGACAGCAGGCTTTTGCAAAGGTATGTTGTATATAGATATATAATTCTTTTTGTTTTTTATTCTGTTTCGTCTGATGATTACTTATTTATTTATTTATTGAATCCTTTTAGCTACACATAGTTGAAGTTGGAACTGCATCTGGTAAAAATGCGACGTATACCAAAAAAGTGGTTGACTTGTTTTTTCCGGCAGAAGGTCAGCATGATTTTCCCATCGCGATGCAGGTTAGTGATAATATTTTTTTAACATTGTCAACTTATAATTTTCAGAATTGTCTCCATTTTTCTAATTAAACTGAAATATATGTAAATATAATGAATAATAATTGACCGTTTTTATTTTTGTAAATTCGATAAACACACATTTTGTAAAAGTGTACAATATAATGTGATTGATGTATTAAGTTGAACTGTTAGCGAAGGTGAAAGTTGTTGCTTTTTATTTTGTTTAATTCTAATTTTTATTATATAATTTGAATTTTGAGACAGCCGACAAACAGATATTTGATAATGAATAATAAGGTGATAATACAGTAATAAATTTTTAATTTATTTCATCATGTGAATTTTGAAGATGGAATTAAATAATACACAGTGAACAAGACTGTTTTGTTGTGTACGTATTTGTTGAGAATTGTGCGTTTATGTTCATTTTATTCAATGTGGGAAAATAATGGTTTAGGGAAGTGAAAAGCATGGTGTGATTTTTATCATTACAAAATGTGGTTACATTCATGTTTATGATGTGGAATTCGCAGTTTGTATTTATATGAATCGAATTTCAAACGAGACAATCTTCGTGACAACTGAATACCAATTAACATCTGGAATCCTTGGCATTACTACGAAGGGTCAGGTTAGTTTTTTACAATGGTTGATGGTGAAAGTGTGAAAAAAGCTTTCGTTTTTTTCTCTCTCTCTTTCACAATTTCAGGTGCTAAGCGTTAGCATTGACGAACAGAATGTCATTCCATACATAACGAATACATTGCAAAATCCGGATTTAGCTATGCGTTTTGCAGCTCGATGTGATTTGCCAGGTGCCGAAGATTTGTTTGTACGCAAGTTTACCACTCTCTTCAACGAACAAAGATATAGCGAAGCAGCGGAAATTGCTGCAGTAGCTCCAAAAGTATTATTTGTTCGACTAATTTAAATTTAAAATTGACAATAATATTTTATACAGTTCATTTTACGTACCCCGCAAACTATTCAAAAATTTCAACAAGTTAGTAAAGAAACGACCGGAGCTAACGCTATATTGCAATATTTTGCCATATTACTGGACAGAAGTCGTTTGAACAAATTCGAAACAATTGAACTGTGTCGACCAGTGTTGCTTCAGAATCGCGTGCAATTAATTGAAAAATGGCTTAAAGAGAATAAAGTAATGAAGAAGATTATTTTTTATTTTTTTTGAAAAAAAAAACTTATTAATTTACACATGTTTGTTGTTGTGCAGTTGGAGTGCAGTGAAGAGTTGGGCGATTTGATCCAAGCACAAGGGAAAGATACGACGTTGGCGTTGTCGGTGTATTTGCGTTCTCACTGCCATCCAAAAGTTCGTGATCAATTTGCAAATTGTAGAGAGTTATTATGTAATTTCTATTGCTCGTTTAGGTTATTTTGTGCTTTGCCGAAACTGGCAGTTTTGACAAAATTCTTTTGTATGCAAAGAGAGTTGGCTATCAGCCGGATTATGTGTTTCTATTGCGGCAAGTGATTCAGAAAAGTGGACCGGAAAAAGCTGTCGAATTTGCACGTATGTTGATTAAAGACGAAGAAAGACCTTTGGCAGATTTGAATCAGGTATATTTTAATTTTTACAAAAATATTCATCATTTGTGCACAAGTAAAATAAATGAGTGAATAATTTTTTCATTGATCATGTCAATTGTTGAATTTGTTTTTTTTAATTTAGATAGCAGATTGCTTTTTGGAAGTAAATCTCGTTCCTCAGTGTACTGCATTTTTGTTGGATGCTTTGAAGAATGATCGACCGTCAGAAGGTCCACTACAAACACGCGTGTTGGAAATTAATCTTTTGACAAATCCAGCAGTTGCCGATACAATTCTCCAGCAGAATATTTTCCATCATTACGATCGTGCGCACATTGCGCAGTTGTGTGAAAAGGTTTCACTGATGCAACGTGCACTGGAACATTACACAGATTTGTACGACATCAAACGGGCTGTGGTCAATACCCAGTCTTTGAATTTGGATGTAAGTCATGAACATATATAAATAAATATGTATGCATTTTTACAATTTTCATATCCAATAATAGTGGTTGGTGAATTATTTTGGAACGTTGAGTGTGGAAGATTCTATGGAATGTTTGAAAGCAATGTTGCAGGCGAACATTCGGCAAAA
Source organism: Trichinella spiralis (assembly GCF_000181795.1). Taxonomy (NCBI): domain Eukaryota; kingdom Metazoa; phylum Nematoda; class Enoplea; order Trichinellida; family Trichinellidae; genus Trichinella; species Trichinella spiralis. Next base: position 777,062 of record NW_003528496.1, read on the forward strand.
TTTACAAGCTGTGGTGAAAATTTCGTCTAAATATTTTGAACAATTGACTACTCAGGCTTTGATTGATTTGTTTGAATCGTTCAAATCTTACGAAGGGTTGTTTTATTTCCTTGGTTCAATTGTCAATTTCAGTCAAGATCCTGAAGTACATTTCAAATATATTCAGGTGAGAATTATTATTATTATTATTATTATAAATTGTAATAGTTGGGGTTTTTTTTCGGCATATTCAGGCAGCTTGTCGCACTGGACAAATCAAAGAAGTAGAGAGGATTTGTCGTGAGTCGACCTTCTACGAACCGGAGCGTGTGAAAAATTTTTTGAAAGAAGCGAAACTTACTGATCAACTCCCTTTGATTATTGTCTGCGATCGGTTCGACTTTGTCCACGATCTTGTACTCTACTTGTACCAGAACAACTTGCACAAATATATTGAAGTTTTTGTGCAGAAGGTGAATTGAAGGGAAAAATTCTTTTCCTAATTTAATTTAATTAATTATGCAAAATAGGTAAACTCGGCTCGTTTGCCGCAAGTTGTCGGCGCTCTGTTGGATGTCGACTGCAGTGAAGATACGATAAAACAGTTGATTTTGCACACTCGAAATGCATTTTCCATAGATCAACTTGTTGAAGAAGTGGAAAAACGAAATCGGTCAGTTGAGTCGAAAGACCGACAACTTTTATTATAATTTATCTGATGTTGTGTGTGTGTGTGTTCGATTGATTGATTTTGTTGTGTTAGTTTGAAATTGCTGCAGCCGTGGTTGGAGACTAAAGTTCACGAAGGTGCCACCGATGCTGCCACGCACAACGCTATTGCGAAAATTTACATTGATAGCAATAACAATGCCGAGCGTTTCTTGAGAGAAAATCCCTATTACGATTCGCGGGTTATTGGAAAATACTGCGAAAAGCGTGATCCACATTTGGCTTGTATTGCCTACGAAAGGGGGCACTGCGATACGGAACTGATCAACGTAATTCAGATCATTATTACATAGATTTGTAATTGCTTCATTCATTCATCTTCTTCGTTTTTGATCAGGTTTGCAACGAGAATTCGTTGTTCAAAAATTTATCCCGCTACATGGTCTGTCGCAGGGACAGTGAACTGTGGAACCAAGTGCTGCAGGAGAGCAACCCGTACAGACGGCAGTTGATCGACCAAGTGGTGCAGACCGCGTTGTCCGAAACTCAAGATCCGGACGATGTGTCGGTGACGGTGAAAGCGTTCATGGCTGCCAATTTACCCAACGAACTGATCGAATTGCTCGAGAAAATTGTCCTGGACAACGGCTTATTTTCCGAACATCGCAATTTGCAAAATTTGCTCATTTTGACCGCAATCCGAGCCGACCGGCCTCGTGTGATGGAATACGTCCAACGGTTGGAAAATTACGACGCGCCGGATATTGCCAACTTGGCAATCACATCCGAATTGTACGAAGAAGCATTTGCAATATACAAAAAGTTCGACGTCAACACATCGGCTATAAAGGTTTGTTTTTAATTTGCTGTTATCGCCGTGAAATTGATCGTTTGTCGTTTGCAGGTTTTAATCGACAATATTGGCAATTTGGACCGTGCTTACGAGTTTGCCGAACGTTGCAACGAATCTGGCGTTTGGGCTCAGTTGGCCGCGGCGCAGCTTCGTCACAATATGGTCAAAGAGGCTGTTGATTCTTTCATCAAAGCTGACGACGCTTCTTATTACGTGGAAGTGGTTCAAACTTGCAGCAAAACAGGTTGATTGGATGAAATTGGAAAATTATTATTATTATTATTACTGTTTGTAATTTTTTTCAAGATCACTGGGAAGATTTGGTGCGCTATTTGAAAATGGCCAGGAAAAAAGCACGCGAATCGTTCATTGATACCGAATTGGTTTTCGCATTTGCCAAAACCAAACGTTTGGCCGAGATGGAAGATTTCGTCACAGGACCGAATCATGCTCAGATTTTACAAGTTTATTCAATAAAATTATCATAAATAATTTACCATCCGTCAATTCTTATTATTATTAGGTTGGGGAACGTTGTTTTGACGAAGGCATGTACGATGCGTCGAAAATTTTATTCAACAATGTCAGTAATTTTGCCAAACTGGCGATCACGATGGTACGTCTTGGTGAATACAATGGATCTGTCGATGCGGCAAGAAAGGCAAATTCGACCAAAACTTGGAAAGAGGTAACAGTAGTAGAACTGTTGAAGATTGCAATTTATCTGTATGTACAATTTGTCCCACAGGTGTGCTATGCGTGCGTGGATGCGGAACAATTCCAACTGGCCCAAACATGCGGATTGCACATTGTTGTCCACGCCGAAGAGCTCGAAGAATTGAATACTTATTATCAACAGCGTGGCTATTTTGAAGAGTTGATCAATTTGCTCGAAGCTGCATTGGGTTAATTAATTCATTCATTCATTTTTTAAATAAATATATATGTATATTTGAAAAATAATTCATTTCAATTTCAGGATTGGAACGTTCTCATATGGGCATTTTTACCGAACTTGCAATTTTGTATTCGAAATATAAACCGGAAAAGATGCGTGAACATTTGGAATTGTTCTGGTCAAGGGTTAATATTCCGAAAGTGTTGCGCGCCGCTGAACAAGCCCATCTGTGGGCAGAGTTGGTCTTCTTGTACGACAAATACGAAGAATACGACAACGCCGTAGTTACTGTCATGAAGCATCCAGTAGAAGCTTGGCGTGAGCAGCATTTCAAAGAAATCATCACCAAAGTGGCGAACATTGAACTCTATTACAAGGCGATGCAATTTTACCTTGATTACAAGCCGTTACTGTTGAATGATCTGCTGACCGTCCTGGCTCCTCGTATGGATCATACGCGAGCTGTTGCATTTTTTACAAAAAACAAACATCTACCACTGATAAAGCCCTACCTGCGAGCAGTGCAAAATCAGAACAACAAAGCTATAAATGAAGCGTTGAATCAACTGTTGATTGAAGAAGAAGATTATGCTGTATGTAACAGAATATTATTTTGTTTTGTTATTGCTTTTTCTTTATCTTGGATTCAATCAAAAATCAAATTATGCTATATATTATTAATTGGGATGAAATTTATTCCAGGGTCTTCGTGCTTCTATTGATGCATTTGACAACTATGATAACATTGCTCTGGCTCAGCAGCTTGAACATCATGAACTGATTGAATTCCGTCGCATCAGTGCTTACTTGTACAAGGGTAACAATCGCTGGAAGCAGTCTGTCGAATTATGTAAAAAGGATAAATTGTACAAGGTAAATTTCAATTGATTTCTTCCTCTTCTCTCCCCGCACACTTTAATCACACCTGCTATTATTCATTATCCATAGCACCGCATCTCGTATTGGTTTGCTCAAATGTATTTCAACAAACTGAACGTGAAAATAGATTAAATTTTTTTTTGCACATCACATTACAGAAGAAAATGTTCGATTTGATTTGTTCGCGTTTCACATTTTTTGTTCGTTTAATTTTTCAAATATTTTTCATCTTTACAACATTATATATATTAATTCAATAATAATACAATTTCATGCGGTTGTTGTTGTTGTTGTTGAGTGCACTGTTACAGAGTAGTGGTTTTGTACTCTGTTTTTCAGGATGCAATTGAATTCGCAGCAGAATCTCGCCAATCAGAACTTGCGGAAGATTTGATCTCTTACTTTTTGGAGAACAATTTGAAAGAATGCTTTGCAGCGACTCTTTATCAGTGTTACGATTTGCTGCATCCGGACGTGATTTTGGAACTGGCATGGAGACATGATCTGATGGATTTCGCGATGCCTTATATGATTCAAGTTCTTCGCGAACTCACCACTACGGTTAGTGGTTTAATTTTAATTTAGTTTGTTTTGTTTTTTTCTGTATATTATGTCAGCGAATTTATCGTAAAATTGAGTTCGTTTATAAAGAAAAACAACTTTGATAATCACTTATTTCATGGTGAAAATATGTTCACGTCTTGTGTGTGTGTGTGTGTAGGTGCAAACTTTAAATGAAGCGGAAGCGAAACGCAAAGAAGAAGCAAACAATGTACAAGCTCAGTCGACAGATATGATGATGCGTAAGTGGTAGAATGCATTAAGCAATGTTATTATAATAATAATAATAATAGATATTTTGCTTAGCTCCACAGTTGATGTTGACTTATGGAATGAATGCCCCGGCTGTTGCAATGCCCCATCAACAACAGCAACAACAACAGTCTGCACAGCCTGGTTCAGCGGCAGCGTATTCTACAAATGCATACTTGGGTTCTGCCCTGTATTCCAGCTATCCCGGTTATCGTATGCCATAGTGGAAGGCGATTTGTTTCCATTTTCGATTTAAACATTAACAACAATTGATGTGATTTGATTTTGTTTCTTTTTGAAATAATATCTTCTCTTACTTTAACAAAAGTTATTTCTATTTATTATATACAACGATGAAAATTTTATTAAATAATGGCAAATTAATTCTTTCTGATACACGTATGTTCTACGAATGCGATAGTTAATAATAATATTTATTAAAGGCTTTTCAGTTATATTTTTCCCCAGAATTGCAAACGTTTTTTTTTTATTATTTATTTAATCTTCCCAGTGATCATTCATTGTTCTGAATATTTTTTGTGATTGATGATAATAATTATTATTATTTAGTGTAAAAGTTTTATTTGCACTTTTCTGTAAAGAAAAGAGTTTTTCAGTTAGTGCTTTTTTGCGTACGCTTCTTCCCTTCTTATTTGTTCTGTTGATTAAGTGTGAATTTTTAAATATCACTTTCATATTCAAATGTATTATTTTTCTTTTCATAAAAATACTCATTCTTGTTTGGGAAATGTATATATTTTTTTATCTTTTTCTCGCAACCATTTTCTGTGCGTTGCATGAATTTCGTGATGCATGATGAACAAAATCAGTCGAAATTATTCAACTTTGGAAAATTGGAAATAATAAAAATGAAGCGAATATTATTGTTATTATTATTAGATCAGTCAGTAGTAGAAGTAAATCGTAATTTATAAGTTATATTGATTAATGAAATTGATTCGTGAAGATGATTATTTGGGTTGTGTTGGTTTGTCTTTACTGAAATATATATAATAGCAATGATTTCAGTTGTAATATTTCAGAAAATAAAAAGCAGTTCAAGTAAGTGATAAAACGAAAGTTTTATTTTGTAGAAGTAGGCATTTTTGATGAAATTCCAAATATTAGACATTGCATACAGTATTATTGGCATATGTAATTGCGCAATTTTTAGAGAATAAAACGAAAATTTTGTACGATTTGTATTTTACAAGACAAAATGAATTCTCAATATAATTATTATTGAGCAAATGATGACTAGATGTAGTTGTAAATTTAGGTGTACAAAGACGAGAATTAGAGGCAAGTGGAAAATGGAGATGGACATGGGGAAAGTGGCTTCAGGAGAGGAGAAGTTTTGAAGAGAGAGAAGAAGATTGATCACTTACGTGTGAGGAACAAAGATTAGTGGTGAATGTTATTGGTAGAAGAAGAAGAAGAAGAAAATTGATTCGCTTTTTGACTTTGTGCTTGAACGCTTACAAATTCATTTGCCGAATGTTTCGATTTTAGCAGTTCGCCGGCAAATTGAACCACTGGATGTTGGATAACTTTGCATTTTCCCATTTTCATCCACTTTCCATCATTGAATTCAAATTTCGTTACAACATTCATTCGATCCAATTTTGTTTTATGTGAGAATTTATATTGATTTATTGTAATTGTGATCAGAAAAATAATTTGACTATAATATGATTATTCTTATTGTTCATCTTTCAAGTATCATCATCATCATCATCATCATCAGTGTTTATATATATATATACATATGCTGTTTGAATTTTATTTCTTATTCATGTTAAATTTAGAAAAATTTTTCAATTCATTTAAATTTTAGTTTCAGTGAGATTATTTTTTTCTTTTGGTATGTTTTTAAAGTTTCAAAATTTTCTTATTACTTTAAACGAGAAACAGCACTTGAGTGGAGAATGTTTTTTTCTTTTCTATAGTTGTTTTGAGCGTTTCGCATTATATTATTTTCTTCCCTTCAGCAATAGTGAATTAATTATAATTAGTGATGAAAGAAAGCACAATTTTCAAGTGTTTCTAAATGTAATATTTTTAGTTTAGTAGTAATGTTTAATACTAGCAACTGCTTGAAGTGAAAACCACTTTATCTTCCTTCTTTTCTTCCTTCCACTGCTGAAGTCATTAGAATCATCGTCATTATTAATAGTGGTGGACAAAAACAATGTTTATTTCATTTTTCTTCCTTGAATATTTAAGAACTTTGTCTTAAAAACTTATCAACTTTCAACTAATTATTATTATTATTATTATTATTGAAAAGTTGAAGCACTGTTGTTTCGTGGGATTAGATTTAAAAATTTCAATGTTATTTTTTCAAAATTTTGTTTCTGTATTTGAAACTGAAAATTTTCAATCATTCATGCATGCTGTATTTTGGTAAGATTTATTAATTTGAAAAGGCTTGAATTTCTAAAATTTAAATTAATGAAATTTTCATACTAGCTGAGCAAATATTTTCATCATAAATAAAGAATAAATTACAATTTTACTTTACTCTTTTCTCTCGTTCAAAGTTCTCTTTGATTAAAGCTAATAATAATAATAATAAGCATGATGAAATCGGTTGTCAATTTACACTTTTCACTATATGCCATTTTACTGGTTTTGTATGAAAATTAATAGATATTTATTTTAATCTTTTTTTCACACGAAAATCCTTTTTCTCTTGTTATTCTTTTAAAATGCATTTCAACTTTTTTTTCTTCAACTTTAACATTTTTCAACAAATTGAACATTATTCTATACATGGACTAATGTATTTCAAAAAAAAGCAAAAAATGAATTATTAATACAGAAATTATATATTATATTATATATAGTTATAGAAATTTCAAATAGAATTAATAATTACTGAAATAACATTTTTGTAAAATTTTTCTAATAGACATTCTAGAATTTTTGAACAATTAAAAATATGCTTAAATTTTCAACTTTTATCTTTTGTATAGAAGAATTATAATTTAAAACTTTCCTATTGCCTGAAAATAATTTTAAAACATCTCCTACTGTACGTGTGTGAATTATAATGTTTCTCGTTAAAAGTGACCAACAAATCATCGGAATATTTGCACTTTAATTTTCATTTATATAGATCAATTTATTTCTTCTGGCATTCTTCTGAACTACGCAAAGGTGTGTGGTTATTTGAAAATAGATTCTATTTCAGTTTAATTTATTTTCATTGATAAAAAAAATGTCCTTGTTCACATGCTGAAAGCAAACGTAAGTTCAATTCATGCATTGTATTTATGTTTTTAAAAAATAAATCATCTATTTTATTATTGCGGTTATTTTTGTGCATAATTTTACTTTTTAATCAACAAGTCCGTTCAATCAATAAATAATATGCGCAATACAGCTGGTGGTCATCAATTGAATGTTGAAATCTTTTCACGGGATAACATTTTAACAGCAAATTATTCAAAATATTGTTGATTATTATTATTATTAAACTTTATCAAAATATGAAATGCTGAATAGTTTGTTAAAATTAATTTTTTAAAATAATTTATGCAATATCAACTGACAAACTTTTGACAGTTTTGAATTTTTCAACATTCAGATCCGTGTTCAATCTTTAAACTTTAGTTAATCAAGATTCAAATTGTTCAATTGCATGTTGATTTTATCGATTATTGAGATTTTACACGAAATTATGGTTGTCTATTTATTTATGAATGAAAATGTAACTAAATATGAAAATGAAAATATTATCAGCGTTTTGGTTTTTTAATTTCACTGAAATTATTGAATATTGGTGTAGGTTTCAGTTGAATAGAAATTTACAAAGTTATTTGTTCACAGTGTGAAATAGAAAATGAAAATTTGTGGCATTATTTCATTTCTCACGTTAAGAATAACAGCGTTATGATGCATTGATTCATTCGTTCATTCATTGAAAGGAAGTTGCTTTTATTTTTCGTCTTTCTCGGTATGTGTATGCGTGTTGCAACTTGTAAAACTGATTAAAATGAATTTTCACACGGAAAAAATCTACTCGATAAAATTGACAATATCTTTTTTAATAATGATCGCTTGTTTCTTGGCCCCGACATTGGTTTGCTACTTTTGAACAATTCTTACTGCACTGCTCCCTCCAATCAGTCAATCAAACAATGAAAAGATAATAGTAATTCTTTTCAAAAAGAATAGGCATACTGTGGAATTAATAAAAAATTTTTTCATTTTTAGCATTTCTGTCCACCTAATAATATAGTTTAGCTTTGAAAATAATTTCTTTCTTCTATTGCGGAATTATATACACCTATGCACACATATATAATATGTGAAATATGGCAAGCAATTTATTTTCACAATCGTTTTTTTCACTTGTTAATTTTAATAAAAAGAAAAATTATATTAAATCTACATCTGCATAATGTGATGATGACAATAGAATAGCCGGAAAATTTAGGGTCATAGCATTGCGGGTATTTGTTTGTTGTTGTTGTTGATTGGTTGGTCGCGTTTCGATTGTCGTGCGATTGTAATTGGATGCGAATATTTTTCTAGCATATTTAGCAGCGGTTGAAGTGAAGCGATCTGTATAAGTGAATTTGAAAATTTCGATACACAATGGTGGCATCTTTGGGCTTGTTGTTCTGCAGTATGTTGGCAATTGTCGCTCAGCTGGAAGTCATTGTTGGAGCCGGCTGTGCTGCCAGCAGACTTTGCTGCTCCGGCAGAAATATCACTTGCGTGGCAGTGGACAATGTGCTCATTAATGTTCTACCTTCGAATAGTCAAGAAGCTCGAAAAGCTGAATATGTGCTTGTACCGCAAGAGCACGGCCCGGGCAAGAACAAGTGGAAATTGTTCCGGTTCAAACGTGACAAGCTTGCCGACAACAGCATTGATCCTGATTTGCAAATAACCGACACCGATACGGATCTTTTACCCTTTCAACCGTCCACATTCACATTGGATTCAGAATCTGAAAGTTGGAACAAAAATACAATCTACCAAACCGAGGCTAACGTTGAAGATAACAATGACGAACTTTCGTTCTCGTTGCCCCGTAGAAACAACCTCTGCTATTGTGATGAAGCTTGCATCCGTTTGAATGACTGTTGCACGGATTATCATTCTGTTTGTCCAGGTATGAATGATGCTTTTTCCATTTTTTGATTCATTGATTTATTTATTCTCGACGATATTATTACATTATTATTATTACTTTATTGCAATTATTACAAGAAACAATACAATATGTTCAGCTTAATCAAATTTGATACTATTTTTTAATACTAATGTGTAAAATAATAATAGCATTTGATGATACAAAGAAGTTGTTTAAAGATATTTTTTTCTTAAAAAAATAGCAATTTTATATAATAATTCAATGAACATTCATTATTATTATTATTATTATTATTAGTAATTTTTGTAATAACTTCGTAAAAATATTTTTTGAAATTGTTCATTACAATGAGGAAAATTTGCAAAACTAATATTCCAAAAAGTGCATTTTGTTGCTTGTCTATTGCTGTTATCTCACAGCAGAAGCAATTGTGCACAAGTGCCATTTTGCAATCAACAATGACCGCCGACCCTGGTGCTCACTGATGTTGTTGTACCGGCAGTGAATAATAGAGCTCTTTGTCGTTCATTTTTGCAGTGCAACGCAACGATGCATAAAATATCCAATGACCATGAATAGCTCAGGAAATACCTACTCAAATATTTCTGATAAATACAATTTTGTCATTTAACTAACGCTTTTATATCCTCCTCTCATTTAATTTGATAAAGTACATTTTCATATCACCTTTTACATTGTTGCTGCATTTACTCTGCTTGACAATCGTGTTTGTTGTACATTTCTGATAATTTATCTCTACAACAACAACAGCAACAATAGCAATTACTACATACATACATCCTCCAACCGATGTTTGCATTCAAAATAGATAATTATAAAATATTGTAAATAAAGTTAACAAAAAAACAACTTTAAATTAAAATAAATTTGCTGCATGCATTGATTTCTTAAATCTCAATTCAAACAAAATGCTCGACTATTTTTCAATTTTTTTCCACTTTCAACAGTAACCGACTGTCAAGTCAGCGAGTGGGCTTCTTGGTCAGCTTGCAGGAGTTCCAGTGAAGAAGTTGAATCGAAAAAGGAACCGTTTTGCGGTCACGGAATCAGCAGCCGCCACAGGAGAATTGTTCAGTTGCCAAAGTTTGGTGGACTGGCATGTCCAATTTTGGAACAACAACGTTCCTGTTTTGGAGTATACGAACCACACTGCCAGAAACTTTTATCCGGTACGTTTGTATTTAAGATTTAAATTTTCCAACGCTTAACTTCCAATCAATAATAATTTGCAGAAGTGGCTCTGCTGTTGCCTTACAAGTACAATTCTGCCCGGCGTTTAGCACAAAAAGGAAAATTATATTACGATTTACCAAGAATGATATCAAAACTAAAATCAATAAAAAGGTGATGCTAATTTTTTATTTTTTATTTAATTTTATTAATCAATCTTTTTCTTTTTCAGTCATTGTGTAATATTTGAAACCGAATGGACAAATCCAAATTGTGTTGATCCATTGCAAGAACCGCATCGAATGGTTTGCGTTGAATGTGATCCCCGAGCGCAATTGAACCATAAAAAAGGTAAATGCACCGGCCAGGGTGTACTCAAACAGTCCACGCCCTGGAATTTGCTTTATACAAAACACTGCTTTGGTCGGTGGTCAAAAACTCAAAGCACAAGCAACTGCCGATGTGATGTTGATCATCCTGATCTCCCTAGATACATTTTCGTATAAATCAACTAATCAATTATTTATTTTGCTTTACTCGTTATCATTATTATTATTTTATCAGTGACTTCTTATTTTTCATCTATTTTCAGTTATGCATACTATATTTATACATGATTTACAATCGATGCTCTTTTGTTGTTGCATAAAAACAAAAGTATATTTACATTTTTCATTGCAATTCATGACAAAAGTTCAATCATTTTGTGCATGATCTTGAACGCATGATGATAAAAATTCAGAGCTTATATACCAAGCGAGTAGACAAAGGATAATGGCTGAGAGAATTCACGAACAAAATGCGCAATCTGACTGGCCAATACAGATTTCAGGTACCGTCTTCAAATCTTCGAAGTCAATTGTTATTTCGTCATTTTTCTATCTGTGCGACCTTTAGTGTTCTCCATATATGACGATTATCACTAGCTATACTTATCGCATTCTTATTCTCATTGATATAACATAATGTAATATGCATAATACAATCTATAAGGCTTAAGTGAAATAAATTTCCACGTTAATAATATTTTCCATGATGTACAATGTAAATGGAATGTACATTCCAAAAAGTATACATTTGATTCTTCTGTCATGTTCAGAAATTGTTACATCGTTCATATTTCGGGTCATACTGACCCGTGTCTTTGCTTTAAATTTTGCCGAGTAGGCTTAATGAATTGAAAAATTTTTTGCTAAACAATCTTTACTGTTGTTTTCTGATAAGATAAGCAATGCGGCGTTAATTTTCATTTTTAAACTGATGTACATACGAGTTATTTGTTTTCGAAAAGCAAGCAGTAGATACAAACATGAGCTTTACATCTATTTATATTTGTTGCATTTCACACAGCGGGTAGATATTTTTTTGTCTGTAGCGTCGCAAAGTTTACATCTGAAATGCATTTTGTTTGCACTATGCTTTGTGACGTTCTTTGTTCTTCGCTTTGAACTTTCTGCACAAAATAAGCTGACGTCAAAGGTCGTGGAAGTCGCTTCCTAAGAAGAATTTGTGGCCTGACCAACGCCTTTCCTAGTTCTTCCAGGTACAGGCAACGCCGGTACATTTTTCTGGCATTCTACTCAGGGTTGCAGTGTATCCATAATAGGTAGCTGTTATTCGCAGATACATCAATGATGTTGTAGAAAACGGCCAGAGGCCAATTAACAGTCACATGCTGACAGGTGCATTATGCAACCATTTTATTCATGTTGACACACCATCTTTTGTGGCGTTATAGTCGAGAATCATTTCTGGTTAAGAGCCTCTGTCGGTACTTAGGGACACGTCCTTGTGCACTGTACTTAGGACAAGCACAATCCTGTGCTTTTCAGGAATGTAGGAAACTGCTGTGCATGGCTCTGTGAACACAAACTTCGACGAGTGAACAGTTCGCAGTCATAATGCCAAAAGATATTGCGGTAGTTCAGGTTTGTTTCTCTTTATGGTGCCAGTAGATACCCTGGGAGATCATATATCCCCAGGAGCAGCACCTTGAAACGAAAGCAAGTTTTGCTGGATTAAGACGGGATCCTTACTATTGCTAAAAGTCTAACCAATGCAGAGTTTCTACGTGAAGAAACGAAGAATCCTATTGCTACGCCACGCAAACATCCTGTGACTCGACTCGTCATCTGGTCAACATACAACGACATTGGGGAGATGGTCCAAACTGGGGGAATTTTTGCTTGCGCTTTCCAATTGGTTGTTAAAAAATCGCTTTCCCATTGGATAATAATGGCGTAGGGTCTCATTGCATACTTATGGCGCCATGATATTGGTTCTCTTATCAAACTTTTCATTGGCTCAAATTATTCTGTTTTGGTTAGTTGTAATATTTTTTATTTAATTGGTACAAATGTTTCGATACGTAATAATTGATTACGTAACATTAGTATATTGGATGTCAGGTTTGTCAGATGCGGTTGCTTTTTCATTTGTGTATAAATATTTATTCTTTAACTTGACAGTTTTTAGTAATCAATGTTTGTAATACAATTAATTTATATTAGTTTTTATTTAAAAAATTAATTATTAAATTAAAATTTTAAAATCAGGTTATTATTATTATCGTAACTAAATGAAGTTTAATGAAACGAAATAGCACTAGGTCAACAAATACAGCAAAATAATTTTTTATTTTTCAACGCTCAACAACAACAATATCAACAGTAATTAACAGAGAATGGTATCAATAATGAACAACAGTAAATAAAAAATAATAACAAGAATAAGTTAAATAAACAGATATAAGTGATCAATAATAGCAAATAGAAACAATGAATAAATAAAATATAATACAAAACCACCACTTGGAAGGTGTCAGGTACGCCAAAACTTCGAGATACTGCTCCAGCGTACGCTTGCTGCTGGTGTATTCACCGGTGTATATCATAACCCGCCGTTGCTTCTCTGCATAAGTTCGGTTTATCCGTCTTAAGCAACCAGCGGCAGGATCTCTTTATAGCAGCTGGTTGATAAGTATGCCCACCACACCCTGTTCTGCTATCAAGAGCTGGAGCAGTTCATCAAACCCGACATGGCTTTTATCCGCTTTTTTGTAGAGCCAATTATACCAACTTTCCAAGTGGTTACTGGTTCTAATATGTACATTATGTACATTCCAAAGCGGCAGTCTATCATCGGTCATCACTCCTGCCAAAACTAATGAAATGGTAGGGCCATGGTACCCATAGTGCCTTCTTGAATGATACCAATCAATTTGCAGTACAGGAAGTAAAGCGGTGGCCTGGAGCATTCTTATCTTTCTTTTTGCTTCTTCTTCAGTTCTTCTTCAGCCGAGCTCACCGACTTTCCTATGTACCACTTGGTAGAAGTGGAAGTAGCAGCCCTGTACCCGCGTATTCGGAAAGTATCCCCGAATTGCAGGTATCAGGGCTGTTTCAAAATCACAGATAATGGTATCTGGATTAACCCTTGGGTGGTATCTGGATTAACCGGCGTGCGTGATCCGACCGTTAGTGGTGGCGTGAGGTCCGCTGGACCCCTCCTCGCTAATTCCCATTTATTGAAGTTGGAACCAAATTTTTTCAGCTTTTTGCAGTCGTATTATATACTTTATTATTTTTTCACTGCGCATTTGTTTCCCAGACAGAATCTCTCATATAATTTATGTAGCAAATGTTTGGTTTTATGTATGCAGCAGCTGACGCTCAGCTGTTGTGAACGTGAGAATGGTCCTTTGTATTCAGAGTTCACAAATGATATTTGTTTTTATTCTCTGGAAAGTGCAAACTTTATCTACAATCATAAATTCTATGATTAATCATCAGTGACAACCTCCTCTGCGGCTTTTGCAGCACAATCCATACACAATATTGTTGAATGGAAAGAGCATATATGGCTTGCACATTCGCTGCAAACTGTTTTAGTTTTTCTGTCTTCCTTTCTTGGACAAAATTTGCATCTCTTTTTTTTTATTTCGATGCCAGTATCTTGCGTGGTACTTGGTCCAGGAAGATGAGCATCAATCTGCAGCCGCAGTTTTTCTGTCAAACTTTTGCAGTCCAGGCGGCTTCGCAGATAAGGTTGGAGCAGCTCGAATGCTATGTTTTTTATGAAATTTTTTCTCTTGCCGCTTTCTCCACTGTTATGCTGGTGTATCACGCAAGCATTTATCACTGAAACATTTAACAGGTGGAAAAATATTGCCAGTGGCCAGCGTTGGCTTTTTCTTGCTGTATTGTAACACTGAGCCAGCTGATCCGCACGGTCGACACCACTTTTAGTTTTGTTGTAAAATACAACAATTTCTGGCTTCTCTCGTTGTCCAGTGGAAACGATGCTTCCGTCGTGATGCATGCTGCTCAACAATATAACGTTCTTATTCTTTTTTGGCACGTAAGATACCAGAGTCATATTTTTCTGATATCCAAATAGGCTGCTGTTCAGTTCTCTATGTTTGGTCTCAATAAAGGCTGCTGGAATCTGCCTTTTGTTTTTCCTCATGGTCCCGACAGCAGTTAGCTTCTCCTTCAGTAGGTCTTCTACCAAGGAGTAGCTCATGAACCAGTTGTCCATGGTGATGTTTCTTCCAGTTCCGACTATTGCAGAGCAAAGCCTTTTGACGACTGCTGCGGGAGAGGTGTCCATTTGATGAGGCCCTTCATTTTGCTTGCCTACGTAAACCTCCATTTTGGAAACGTAATACGTTTCTGAGTCCGATAATTCAAAAATCTTAATGCCATATTTAGCAGCCTTGGTAGGGATATACATTCGAAATGGGCATCGGCCTTTGAAGGAAACTAACACTTCATCAACAGTGACGTGCGCGGAGTGCATATAATTCTCTGTGCAGTTCCTTACAAAGGTGTCAAATACCATTCGAATTGCAGCAAGTTTGTCTTGCCGTTTTCGCTCAGAACGTGTTGCATGGTCGTCAAAGCGCAAACAACGTAGCAGAAAGCGCAGTCGTTGGAGAGACATCGTTGAGGAAAAAATTTCAACACCAGTACCATCAGTATTATATAAATCACACAGATTGAGACGATTGCTTTGAAAGACACCCGCTAGTAGCAATAAACCAAGCAACGCCTTTATTTCATTTTCATCTGTATCTTTTGCGCTTCTCTCTCTGACATACTTAGTTCGGATTTTTCCAATATATATGTTCGTATTGAGGACGATAACATCAATAATATCTTTGGTCATGAATAACGACCATATTTCAAAGGGCGTTTTGGCATGTCTGGCTGCACTTCTTGGGCCTTGCCTTCCGGAATATATGTTATGTGGTCTTGTTCGCACATTTTTCGATAACAGTTGCTTATTCCATAAACAGACACGATCCCTCCCGATCCATGAATCAGAGCGTTCATGTATAACTTCTTCAGTTTCACCATCTGATGACAAAGTGCCGCTAAATTCTGAGGATGAATCATGATCACTCTTCTCAAAATAGTCAGAATCGCTGGCACTGCTTATATCACTTTCCTCAAGAGAATCATTTAGGATGTCTAACAAACCATCATTATCAGATCCTGTGAGTGACATTTCTAAAATTTTGCGACATTTGACATGAAATAAATAAAAATTCGCATAAAATAAAAAAAATTAAAAAAAAGACACTAAAATTAGGTCAAAATTTGCATAAAAAAGTTAATAAAAAACCAATTATTACCGTTCACAATTAAGTAGAAAACACGTAGCCAAAGAATGAGCGATAGCGACTGCACAGTTTGAGAGAAAATTGGATAAATGAGAAAGATATATGAAAGGTAACTGCTCAACACAAGTCGCAGATATGACCGCGCCAACTGACGAAAATATCCTACAGCCATTTCTAGGAAGCTATGAAAAATAACAGCTGTCAAGGTTTTCGAATTCTGCCAAAACAGAACAAGAAAGTTTTCGGGTGGTCCGCTGGACCCCGCGCCACCATTTAAGGGTTAAGGTCGACCTCCAGAATTGGCGCTTTGTTTATTAAAGCTTGAACCCAAAAGTGCCAATATCTTTACCAGTACATAAACAATAGACTGCTGGCACCAGTTTACCGGCCACAAAGGCAGAGATGACAAAAAGCTGTTGATACCATTCAGGTACAACTTTGAATGTACCATCCATGCCCCAAGTTTTGGTTTTCCCCAGCAGTCTAATGTTTTTACCGGTCGCAAACACCACTATGTGCCTTGATGCACTCTGCCACAGCAAAAGGTCTTCATCGGCCACCTTTGTCCTAAATGCGTCAGGGATTTGCAGGTCCTGACGATGTTCAGGCATTTTAGGAAACCGCTTTGACCGCTCGTTGTACATCGTGGACTATACCCGTTTGAAAACTGGATAATAGCCTGATGTAGATGGCTCAGCGGAGACGGCGGAGGCTTCCTCGTCGCATTTGGCGGGGATGGATTTCGTTTCTTCCGCGCTTCACTTTTCCAAAACCGCCATTTTTCCATTCTGTACGTCAAGTGCGGATCCACCGGGCATGCTTCCATGTGAGGGGTCTGCCTGAGCACAAATGTCACATCCAGGTTCGTGGATATTGAGCCTTTGCATCCCTTCTTGTCCTATACGTTAACAAACAAATTGTTAATGACAAGGAACACATTTGATACATTCAACACATACTTTTGCTTACTTCCAACCCTTCCTCCGTTTACAGGAGATACGCTTTTGCCGTCTGTTCCGTCACGGGTGTTTCTTGTCTTGCTCGCACACACCCGAACAACGTTTTCCAGCTCGTTCAGATTTTACGATATCGTTTCAGTAGTCTATGCTTTCATCTTTCATCTTTCACTAATCCGAGTGCACCATTTCCATGCGAGGTACCATTTTCTTCAGCTACAGTCAAATTTCTGTCTCCTGAGAGTAGTCGATGTAATCCAAATGAAGTCACGTTCTTCGAGTTCTGACTTCGCTTACAATCGACCGTATAGTGGCCTAGTCTCAAGCAGCGAAAACAGAATCTATGCTTTTTTAGTCATGCAACCGTTCTTAGATTTCTGAATGCTTGTGTAAAAATGCGAAGAAAGTCTCAACTTGACCTGGATCCTCCTCAGTTTCCAGGATTTTGTCTTCCCACAAGCTTAGCATCTTCTTAGGAAGGAGACGTTTGCAGAGAGTCAAGATGATATCTGATGCAAACTGGATTCCAGCCGTATCTCTGTTCAATGCTCTTAGAGTTCTCACGTGAGTCACAAGCTCATCGTGCAATTCATGCAATGTCCTATAGCCGTTTGGTTCACGGAGAACTGTTCGTTGAGCGCGTCAATTCAGTGCAAGTGTTAAGGTGGATCTTTTTACTTTTGTAAACAGAAACAATGCAAAAATACAACACGCTCGTCTCAAAGTTAGCAAACCTAGCACTACTCTTCGACGCAATTTTTTCAATAACAGTTACAGTACACCTCACATGATGTTCAAGTATTAATCAGTTCATACTGTCTGTAACATATCTCTTTGCGTTACATACACTAAAATACTACCAAGGAAAATCACAAAAATAGTGCCAATAGCCATGAAAACAAGAGGAAAATGGACAAGTAATTTAAATAATATGCTAAGATTTTGTTATGAACGTAACGACACCAACCTCGTCGGTGCGACCTGTCCATGGGCTGGTGCCCAAAGGTCGCGGGTAAAGCAAGATCAATACTCGCGTACCGCCGGCCAGATCGCTCTCCTGGTTGGGGTCAGAGAGACCCCTGAAGCGACTTACGGATGACCGTTGCTCGCGAGACAATGGCTATTTACGCCATAACGCCAGCAGCGGGCCAATAAAGTACCTGGAGAAGCAGCCATCAGGACGAGAACGCCAAATGACCATCGCGAGATCAAAGAAGCCGAACTCATGACAGCTTTATCGGAAGCCGACGGTGATTTAGATCGGCGCCAGCGATAGCAAGTTCCCCCGCGGTGAGCGGGCTGCTCATTGGCGGTTCGAGCGAGCTACCCGCTTTCGGACGCCGACCTCGGGCTCTATATATAGGGCCATGAAGCGCGCCGCGAAGAAGAAGAGATGGATACCGATAGACACCGAAGTCAGTCGAAATCGCTGTCTTTCGCGTAATCATTGAATTCTCGTGCCGTTGTTTGTTCCTGTTACATATTGACTGTCTGTTCGCTGCTGTCGACGGAGTACGTTCCTCTGATTGTCCGTTGTCGAATAAAACAAACGTGTATTCGTTGCGTATTCGATCCGCTTGCATTCTACCCACGCGACCGTCTTCATGACTGCCCACATTCGGTTGGTCAAGAAGAATCTACATCATCCAGTCCACTCTCATTTGCCTGAGGAACGAACGTCTGGCAAATTGTACTTGAGCATCGCAGGCGTACAGAACCCTCCTACGGTTCTTACAGATTTATTTATTTATGGAACACACAAGATCGTGTAAACGACGAAACAAAGGATTCTGTAGTTAACGTGATGAAACCTAAAGATCAGTACAGTAGAGCTGATGAAGGAGAGAGAAGAAGATTGATTGATTGACGGATGTTGGGAGAAGTGACGTATTGAAACGCGTGTTACTGCATCTTAACTTGTGTATTTGTGACTCTTAACGGATACGATCTAGTTATCGGTTGCCTTGGTTCGTATTTATCTGACCCAGAATAAAATTGTGTGACTCAGTTGTGCTTGCTATTTGCCGAACACAATGTGAAAGTAGTGTTGACGTGACATAAGTTCATTAGTCGAAATTGAACTTGACTTTGCGCCTAGACAAAGATAGTCAGCACCTAATATTAGACCGCCATTAATACCTGATTGTCAAAAAAGATTACCGTATGTTGTTGAGATCGTTGCAGTGTAAAGAAAAAAACGCGCCGAAACAAGCTGTCGTGGCCACGACTAGTGGAAGCGGAACGGATTAGTTACTTGACTTGCGTCTGATACCCGAGTTCGATGGATTGCCCCAACAGTCGGTGGTGGAGTGGCTGAAGAAGATGGAGATGGTGTGCAAGAAACGTGAGATGAACGATGTGCCAGCGTCATCCCGCTGAGGCTGACGGGCGGGGCCTTCGCCGTGTACCTGCAGCTGAGCGCTGACGAAAGTTCAAGCGTGGACAACGTGAAGGAAGCGTTTCTGGACGCCTTCATGACTGACTCCTTCGTGGCCTACGACCAGTTCGTTTCGAGAAAGCTGGGTCCCGACGAGTCGTCTGATGTGCTGCTGGCGGAGCTGAGGAGGCTAGCGACGCTAATTGGTGTTGTCTCTGAGAAAGCCCTGGCGTGCGCCTTCGTCGCCGGCGTGCCGCAGCACGTCCGCCAGCTCGTCAGCCCAGATCTTCCATTCGCGACCCCACTCTGAGCAGCTGGAGGCGGTATTAAACGATCCCCGGAAGAGTTGCTAACAAGACGTTTCCGGGTCAGGTGTTTTACGAAATTCTTTGCCTGACTGCGGTACTGATGCGTCTACGCTCCGTGCGGCAACGGCATAGCGTATAGGTCATCGCAGCGAGAAAGAATTGCACGGTGGAAGAGGCGCTGTACCTATACAGCGTAACGCCACCAGACAGCCGCAACGCGTGGACAGCCCCGATGAACATTATACACACCTACCCAATCAGGACGCGGGACGTGGATCGAACGGTGACTCAGTATGGGTGAGACTACCCGGAGCGAGGTATGACATCCGACACCACAAGGTCACTGTGATAGGCGTTGTCTCTGAGCAGGCGGTAGAGGTGGACTGGATGCCGCGACATGTCAAAGATCTTCGGCATAGAACGTCGTCCTAGTGCGCAGCAAGCGACGTCTCTGAGTAGACTGCTGTTGAAGAAGAAGAGATGATCATCCACCTTCGCCCACACGACAACGCGGATGGGGGTCAGTCTCCGGAACCGGCGCCTGAGCCCACCTCCGTCAGACCCAGGCGCTCGACGAGGTTTTGCAGGCCACCCGCGCGTCTGTGTTGTGATTAGGTCATCGGGGGGAGTGTGCCCTGAGGGGGCAGCTAATATTAGGCCGCATGTCAAAAAAGATTACCGTATGTTGCTGTGATCGTTACGGTGTAAAGAAAAAAATGCGTTGAAATATCAGCAAGGAACCTGACTATCAGATCAAGTGTAGCAAGAATTATTCGGCGCGGCTGCTACATTTTTTGGTGTCACGAGCCGGGAACACACCGATAGATTTCACAGACTGGACAGTCTCTGAGAAGCAGAACTCCATTGACTGAAGAAGTCGAGATTCCTGAACGACTGCCGTGTAACCCTTCAGATCGATGCTTGAGATGGACAAGTTGCTTCATCGCGCAAGAACTCTCAGTTGCGTTGGCTGAAGTCAGCCATTAACGATCTGAAAGATGCTTTGATCTCATGATGACATGAGTACCATGGTGGGTGACCCCTCTCGAGCGGTATAAAGCTTTGAAGACTCCGTACAACTTGATGGAAACATGTACACCCTATGTCTCCCGTGGTTGACAGACGGGACTCAACTGCCGAATAATTATCATCGAGCAGTGATGAGACTACGACAGACTGGGAGAAGCTTGATGAGAAATTCTCACAAAGCCTACCAGTACGAAAGGGGTATGAAAGAATATCTAGAAGAAGAATTTGTGGAAGAAGTGTGTTCGATACACATGGTCAGAAAGGAATAACGTGGTATCTGCCACACCATACGGTTATCTGTGAAGAAAAACTCAGCACAAAATGCGGAATCGTATTTGACGGTTCAATAAGATAAGAAGGAACCCCCCTCACTCAACATCTGGACCCAGGACCGCCCCAACAGAAAGACCTTGTCAAAATTCTGATACGCTTCCTGAGATTCCAGATCTACGACATTTCGAATTCTTGCGAATCAGGATCGGAATGCGAAACAGGATCGTGACATTTGCCGATTTCTCTGGAACCTTGAAGTCCAAGAAACACCTCGTGTATTTCATTTTAAACGAGTATGCTTCGGACTGACATGCTACCCATTTCTGGTGATGTGCGTGATGAAGCATCATGCCGAGAAACATCGAAATGAATTTCCTGAATTGGTGAGCGAAATCCTCGAGAACATGTACATCGATGATTTGGTGATCTCGATTGATGATTTGGGGATCGATAACAGTGATGCAATTAAGAACACTGATGAGACTCGGTGGGTTTGATTTGAAAAAACTGTAGTCGTTACTTCATCTGTTTCAAAGATGAATCATCAGAATACCATAAGGATTACTTTATGAAAGGAAAGTACGAGGTCCTACGATCCCTCATGAATGTTTTAGCTGAAATCCAGCAAGAAAATGGATGTGAGTGCAACGGATTCGACACAGACGGTGGGAATGAATTTGTCAACAAAGAAGTTGATAGCTTTCTTACAGAGAGGAGAATTGTGCATGAAAAGAGCCCGCCTTATACTCATCAGTGTAATGGGATGGTTGAAAGGGAGAATAGAACACTCGTTGAACAGGCAACTTCAATGCTGCATGGAAGAAATTTTTGTTCCAAGAAGTCTCTGGGCTGAAGCAGTCCATACTGCTGCCTGTCTTCTAAATCCAAGCCTGTCCAAACGGAAATTAACAACCAAAATGCCGTATGAAAAATGGTTTGGAAAGCGTCCAACTGTTGAGCATCTGCGAGTTTTCGGCCGTGATGCATATGTACACATTCCTGATCAGCATCGAAAGAAATTCGATCGAAAAGCCCGAAAAATCGTTTTTGTTCGCTATGGAACAAGTAATAAAATTTTCAGAATTTTTGATACCCATAAGCATCGAGTGGATGAAGTGGCAGATGTTAAATTTAATGGGTCTCTCCAGAAGAGACTGGTGCTTATTGATGGGGAAGAAGAAAGCGGCAGCGGTGTACGAGAATATGAAGGAGATGAAAGAAGATCCAGAAGAAAGAATAAGAGGAGAGAAGAGAAGACTTGTGTTATTGTATGGTACCTCAGGCGGAAGCATCCATACACTGAACCTGAACATCTACAGTAAACATTCACGAAAAGTATATAAAAATGGGGATTGAACAGTCTTCGGGTTAGTATGCACTATTTTGCTTGATATTGGCTAGTAAACGTTTATTGTTTCTGTTCCTGTTTGTTGTGCATCAGCTTACGGAATAGCCACGGACGCGGGGCTATAACAACTTGTATTTGTATAATTGTAAAATTTGTAAGAGTAGATGGATATATAACACCGTTCTTATCACTACTATAGAAAGTTATTTTGTTATTACTATTCTTTGTTACTTTATTTAAAAGTCCAGTTTTAAAAAACAGAAAACGAAATTACACTAATAATCATGTACAAACTTCTAGTTACGTTAACTGCGGTTAATGGCGTGAACTTTGCTTCACATGTATCATCAATCTTAAATTTATATGTATAACTTTCAAACTGCATCGTAATTGAAAAAAATTTCTACAGTCAAATTTAGTATTTCTTTAATTCTTCACGTGTTATTTACAACAAGCAGAGTGACATTTCAATGGTTCCAAATAAAAAACATAATTTACTTTCATCTGTTGAACTGCCATTAAAACACTGCACCACAAATTGGAATAGCATAAATACATCAACATTATTCAGTAATGCATGAATCAATTCATAAAATATTAAAAAGCATAACAACAAAAATACTTATGCATAGAACAAACATTTATTGTATCATATTATACGATTATTTATTTAATATTATAATCGTATAATAATATTATGTTTAAAAATGATGGAAATGCGTGAAATATATAACTAGTGTTGATCTGCATCAGCAATATAAGAGAAAACCATTGAACGTCGTACGGACAAACAACAGACAAAAGAATGACAAAATAACTTTGTCATCTCAAGATGGAGCCTCAAATCTGAACTGACCGATCAGATTGCCCATTTGGCCCGTGAATTCTCTCAGCGGATAGCCTTCGTCTACTCGCATTGTCTCATAAATATTATGCTTTAAAATTATTTCAAATACATAAATACGTTTGTATTAATTTATATAACTTATTAATATCAAATGTACAAAGGAATTTAGTTTAAACAAACTGTAATGATAATCTGTTGTAAACTGAAAATAATAGTATAATAATATTTGTAAATTCTTTTCATACTACATTATGAATTTCACTTTTTGATAAGTACATGTGTAGCCAATTTAAACAGTAAAGTTACAAATAAAATAACTCAGCAAATTGAACGCCAATTTCAAAATGTATAAATTATTATTTATTTATTTAAAAATGTTTGTGGATGATGGAATAAAACCACTTTCGTTAAATAACTTTATTTGGACTCTTCATGTCCTTTAAAAGACATATATTTTTCAACATTTTCTGGCGCTATTGGACGAGCGTATTGCTTTCTTTCGTAAACAGAAAATACAATAATAGCCAAGCTGCTTGTAATAAATACGACTTGAGAAAGAACTCTATTGATCTCTGAAAGCGTTACCATCTCAAACAAATCGTTTCAACTAGTTGAAAACTGCCTGAAATAAGTTTACAAGGAAATAAAATCAATTTCTTTAATTTATAATTTAACTTACCAAATCCTTACAATAATTTTCCAATTTTATGTACAACTGCTTGGAATTATAAAATATTATTTCCAAATTATCAGAATTATAGATCATATTCGAATAAAACAATACTGAAAAGAACTGCAGCACAAATTAATCAGTCTATTCTTACTATAATCCGTTTTCATTGCGATTCTCACGTTTAAATATGCTTTTCTTCACATCTTTATGCTACTTATTGCTTAAGAATTAAAGTGTTTACTTTTCTGTATTGGTATGAATTACGAGAAAAATTTTAAATAAATGAAGTGTTCAGCAATTTTCCATTTAGCAAACTAAATAGACTTTATTTATATCTACAGGTTTCAATATTATTATATGCAATTATGCAAGCTATTATTTTTTAAATTGTAAATTAACTATAAAAATAGTTGACTCTATGTAAATTTATTTTTCTTCTTTATTTTCGTTTACTGTATTTTCGTGTTAATGAATTGTACTATGGGTTATTTTTTTTGAAACTTTTTAGGATTGGTTGGAATTTTTTGCATTTTGCTTAATTTACATTTTCATCACTTTACAAGTTACAGATACATTTTGCAGATGTTTTTTTTAATACTCATAATATGTTAACGTGCGTAACGTAACATTAGAATATTCCATCGGTATGAAAATTATTTAATCTTATTTTTATTGTTTTAGTGGTTGTTATAATTATTTTTTAATTCTTCTCTTTTGTTGCTTTAAGTGTGCTTAATTTGAAAATGTTGCTCACATCATCGATACTACGATTTTTGAGTGGAAGTATGATATCTTATTGTTTGTTGTTTTAACTACTATACAATATTAAATTTAAGAGTATCACATTAGTGTTCGTTTTTTGTATAAGAAGCGTTTCTTTCGTGGTATCTATTTAACTGATGGAATGATAGCTCGGAAAGGTGATGTTTTGGTTCGTATGTTTAACATGGATTATTTTCCTGGCATGAATGTAAGCAAATGAAAGTTATTAATAAAAGTTAAATTATTTTTATGTTAAGGTATCCTACAAGCAAGAGATGCATGACAAAGTATTGCGTGCGATGTGCGATGGAACCGTTTTGATATCAACGGAAAATGTAGAAGCTGACTTCCAGTATTTTGGTATAGAAAATACCTACAAATGGAGACATGAAGTACCATTACATAAGCTAACTTTTAACGTTATTCCATTTCCAGAATCGAATCGATTTCTTTTGGTTGAAGAAGTGTAATCATTTTTCATTGTTTCTGATAAAATCATTTTACATTGCCTTATTGTTTTGAATAAATTTTACATTATATTGTACATATAAGAAAAATAATTTGATAATGAAATATTAAAGCTGCTACAGTAATTATAGAAGTAAATATATGAGTAAATATGTGTTTGTTAAAGCAAACCACGAATTGAAAGTGACAGATTATACGAAATTTTTCCATTGTAGAATAAAATATATACAAAAGAATGTATGTAGTAAGTATAAAAATAGTTCATGGGCAAAGTTTATGCTATAACATAAATGTTGCATAATTGTAACTTTGTTTTCAATCTTTTTATCAACTCTGCAGTAATTTATATTGTGGATTTAATTAAAAATTATGAAACTGCTGATATGTGAAATTTTCTGTTGCTTCCTTTGGTTTACACGCTAAACCATAACGAATATAATGAATAATCTAACTATTGTATGTATTGATTCTTATTCATGATATTTGTCACGTTGGTCTGATATTGTTATGTGGTTGTTTATTTAGTTAAAACTTATTTTTTTAATGTTAAGGTGTATTTAATAATTGATTTTTGTATCCACTACGTTTATGCTGAGAAGCAACGACGGGTTGAGCAATATATGGATGAATGTATGGGCAGTTCTTTATGACCTTATCATACTTAACGCTTGAGCCGCGTATTTAAGCCGCCTTCCAAGTTGTTTTGTATTATATATTGTAGTTTTTGTCTGTCTCTTCTCTCTTTTTTCTGTTTGATACGGTTCTTTGTCGCGTTTTATTGTTATCCTTGATATTGTGCAGCAATATTAGTAGTATTATATCTAACCGCAGGCTGTATGAGCAAGCGAACACGTAACAGTTGTTTCATTGATTATTTGTATCCTTCATAATGTTGCTTGCTGTATGATTGTATGCTTGATAAAGTGAAGTACTAATTTCAATAAAAATTTAAAATTATTAAAAATTACACTTAAAGTTATGGTAATTGTATTGGAAATATTTTATCCGGTGAAGGTTTCAGTGCTGCAGCAATTACAAAATATTAGCTCATGGAGTATTTGAAATTATCAGCTAACCATATCCTAACTCATGGAGGCGAAAAAAACATTTGCATGTAATCGAATCATTCTAAAACTATTTTCAACTAATTAGCGAAAGAAGCCATGCAAAAATGCATGCTCATTCTAGAACAGAATGTGTGATCTGTTGCTAACTGAATATTATGACTGTTGTTCATTTGCTGCTGGCTAAAGTAGTTTAAAATTGAATAAGTTTAAGCAAAAACTTTAAAACTAAAACAATAATATTTTAATATACTTTAAAAGTTTTACATTAAATTGCTAAATTTAAACAAAACATTATGGATAAGCTCAACAAGAAACAGAATAAGGTTAGTATTCTCTGCTTGCTTGACGTAGCAAGTGTTGTGCATATTGAGCAATGGCAAATGAACCACAACCGTTAAACGCTTTGCCAGAAGGACAAAGTGAGGTAAAAGGAGACAAGGTACAAGAGAACAAAGAAACAGTAGAATTGTCTGGGAGAAGAATTTTTTTAGTCCGCCATGGAGAACGAATGGATCGCGTTTTTCCAGGTTGGTTGCGTCTTGGTTTCACAGATTTAGGAGAGTATAGACCATATGATTTGAATATGCCATTAAGAGCAGTAAAACGAGAAAATGGATGGAAAGATTTTTACAATGATCCACCGATTACTGAAATTGGTTATGCGACATCACAAATGATTGGACGAGGTATGAAACTGAGTGGAATTGGATTTGACATGGTCTACTGTAGTCCAGCTTTGCGTAGCATTCAAAGTGCCCATGGAATATTGAAGTCGTTTGCTGGTTCAAATACAAAAATTTGCATCGAAGCAGGTCTGTTTGAATACTTGGGTTGGTATGAAAATGCAAATTTGAATTTTCTTAATACTGATCAGTTGGTCAGTGAAGGATATGAAATACAACCAAATTACATTCCATACATGATGGCGCAAACATTGAAAGATAAGTTTCATAGTGAAACTATTGAAGAATATTACAAACGAGTCAATACGGTGGTTAACTACATTGTGAGTTTGCATGGAAAAACAAAGTGCAATTTGTTGTTCGTCGTTCATGCACCAACAATTGATGCCATTGGTCGAAGTTTGATGAAAAAATCTGCTACTAATTTGTCCAATTATGAACTTAGCAAAATGGGTATTCATTATCCATATGCTTCCGTTGTCGGCTTAGAAGAAATAAAAGCAAATGGAGAATGGCAGTTAATGCCAAATATATTGCCACCAATTTCATGTTTAGATTTTAGTAACCGCGTAAATTTGAATTATTTTACTCGTCCATAACTTTCTTTCTGCTATATTAACGTCACATCAATATCAGTGAATAATTGTAAATTTAGAATCATATTTGTATGAAATGTTATTTTTTTGTAAATGTTTCCACTGATATAATACTGTAAATAAATATTTTTAATCAAATTAAAGTGAAATAAATAATAACTATAAAATAAATAGTTTTACTTTTGAAAAATATGAAATTATACTTTTATTTGGAAAACATCTTGCAAAATGCTTCAATATATTGGCAGTTGGGGCTTATTTTTCGTTAATTGAAAATTATGTATTCGTTTCAGTTTTCAACTAATGTCTTTCTTCAGGTAATGTAATTCAAACCGGAAATGTTCAGTGAATTGGATAATTTGTTGGTTTCTGTTGATAATAGTGAGTTGTAGTATTAAAAGTAAGGATTTTTAGTTGTTTTTCATACCAACGTATTTTCGTTGTTGAAAACAATTAATTTGAAATTATTAATTTTTAATTGCCTATTTGCTTCATTTACATATTACTTTTCGCTTTAAATCGTATGCATTGTAATGCATGACAATATAGATTAATATTGGTTAAATTCAACCGACTTTTAGAACTTACATTAGGTTTGCTTTGGCAATAACTTTCAAGTTTGGCTTTGAATTTAACAGCGTTGATTCATATGTTATTGATATCTTTTATCAAAGGTTGCAGTTGCTTAGTTCCTAAAGTTGCGGCTTATACATGAAGAATCTCCAAAGTGCAACATATCTTTGTTAATATGCTTTTCTGTAATTGAAAAGGTAAGCATTTTGTTGTATAAAAGTATTGCTATTTGAACTGTTGATTAATGTAAGCTAATTTCATTTCATAAATATTTCAGTCAACTGAATCAACTAAATTTTTTCAAGTTTTGTTTTTTTGAATTTATGTAATTTTTACTACAAGAACAGACAAATCCATGTGTAGAATTCGCAAAACGTTTTTTTGCTGCTTGCATGTGCATTTCAAATATTGAAATCAACGGCGAATTTCATAACTACTTACTTAAGTTAGAATATGTAATATTTTAATTTTAAATGTCATTACAGAGAGATTGTTATAAATGTAGTCAGTGAAAATATTAGCGGAGCAAAAGCCAAAAAGTAAAATTATATAATATTACTACAACTACTAATTTAAAAAACACTAAATTGCACGGACAGGTAATGGACAAAAGATTCGACATTATCAGCATGCAATCCATACAAACCTAATAATCAAAACGTCACCGTTCTTTGTTGCTTATGTAATTTGCATATTGTTATAATTTTTATGTTAATTTCTATGTATTTTGTCGTTGCTAATATAGTCTCAAATATTTATAAAAAAATTTGTGTCTAAATAATTTTTCAAAGCGCAGCGTTGACAAATGCAGAAATTCGACTAAAAATGGCTCCAGTATGGCCAGCAAAACATTTTGCTAAGATAGCAGTGTCAGAGCAATGCTTTCATGAAAAGAAGAAGAAAGAGAAGAAGCAAGTTTCCAGTAAAACTATTTGTTTATGTTGATCACATGTATACTTTCTTACGTTCCTCGAGTTCAATGTTAGAACTGTGTGAATTTTAATATCCTCTGTGATTCAAATCTTACAATTTGTTTTTATTTAAAAAATTTCAGTTAGTCCATTTCTCAACATTTTTGTACACTTATTCATCAGTTCTCATTTAATGATGTTTTTCAAATGTTTTATGTATTACATGTATCAAAAATATGAGTATGGGCATTTGAATATTCAGCATGAATATAAATGATTTTTATTTCATTAACTACCCAGTAAATGCTAAAATATTTATGTATTCATGGATTTATTCTCCATTATTGTAGCATATTGATGTCGCAATTTATATTCAGGAATTTAAAAAAGAATTTTATTTTTTTACAAGTGCTTCCATTTCTTATAGTATTAATATGAATAAAAATGTGTTCACTAGTTTGGAATGTTTACAGTTTTTTGCTTTTAATATACACGCTTATAATTTTATTCCGCACCATCTGAGGTGCTAAATAAATTGCTTACTTATAAATGAATAGTCAGTGTGCTTTCGGTCAGGTAGATGTGACCGCTGGTTATTAAACATACTGACTAACTAATGATGACTGCAGGTCACGTTGAGAATTCGAACTAGTGACCAGGTGATGGTATTTTGCCATCCCACTTCAAGTTCTATGAATTGAAATGAATTATTTAATAAAATGTTTTTAAATTAAATTAAAATAATTCTGCACATTTGTGCATGAATAAATTTACTTGTTGAATTTAACACTGCATTTTCAATTTCATCAATATGAGAATACATTCACTGTTAAATGATCATTTATTACATATTTGCAAGGTCTACGGTTAAACTTATTGTGCTTGCTTATCATTATTATGTAATATTTACAAAAATTGTTTTTATAATTAGTTCCATATATTTATAAAAATGAATAAATATGGAATTAATGTAAAATATCTGCAACTTTAAATTGAAGAAGTGCCAAACGCATTATTAAATAGATTAAAGAATATTTTTTAAATTTCATGACTTTACTAATGTTCTCAATTTCAGTTGAAATGAATGAGACCTAAATCATGGGATGTTCTTCTAACAGCACACTCTGGTTCTGATTTTAAGCTCATCTATTAATGTCAGTTTGGTCAAATGAGCATCAATATTGATAATGAATTTCAAACTTCAGGTTACGTGTACTGCCTGCCCTATGTGGTCACTATCGCCACGTATAGCAGTGAAAATTATTAATTGTATTCCATTTAATTTTTGCAAAGATGCCTTTTTGAAATTAAATTTAATTTTTTGATTTTTTTAAAAGTATAATAAAAAATTTAAAATATGATTTGCTGATTTGCAATTTGCAACGCAATGCTTAAGATGAATATTTATTCAAGTTTTTACTTTATCTTTTTAACACTCGTTCTAAACATCACAATATCATTCTGTAGTTTTATTACTTTCAATTATTTAGTTCATGCAACTTTATAAACATGCTTTTCATACGCTGAGCTGCTATCATGCTATGCGACTTAACATGTTTTCACTTATCTGAATGTAAAAATTTGTTATTACGTAAAATTGAGAGTTTCATTATTAAATTTAGAATTTGGTATTAATATCAGCTTAGTAGTAGTTCAGTATCAACAAATAGCTCAGTCTTCTACGATACACTTTCACTGCAATTCAGCTGAAATATGTACACACACATCAGTATATGAGGTGCATTCAGCAACTGTATTCCATTTCTGCAGTTCTAGGCAGCTCTACTCATTTGACTAAATGGTGCAATAACTTATAGAAGAACAGCATTGCAGTTTTCTACTATTTTATAAAGCTTTTAACCCTTTTAAATGGACGTTAGTGCTCTTGCTTATATTATGTATTTTTTAAAGAGCAATCTTTTCATTCTGCACTCATTTTTGTTAGAAATAAATATGCGTATACTAAACAACCATCTTTTTAATCATTGAAATTACCACATTATTTCGAACTTTGTGGCACGAGAAAACAGGAGTCACTCAGGAATGTCACATCGCACCTATATCCCCGCTTTACGCTGGTAAAGAGCTTTCAGTTTGACATTCTACAGCTACATTATGCACAACAGCTTGTGCAAATTGAAAGGAGCATTTTTTTAATGATGTTCTGTGCAGATGGAATTGGGGCTGTTTCAAAATTACATGTAATTTTTTTCATGCCGACTTTAGGTGTAGTGCATTAAAAAAATATAAAAGCACATTGAAAAGAATGTGCTTTTTGAACTTCAATAAACAAACGCCAAAATTTACGGTGCAAAAGTCATTAACCGTGAACAATTGCTAAAATGAATTCACTGTTGCTTTTAAACTTACATTTCACTATGCTGTGCGCATGCAAGTTGATAATTTCAAATTCTCATACATATAGAACATTGATTTATTGTTGAAGGAAGTTTGCAGGATCATCTGATATTGTCAAATCTGAAAAAGATAGGAATAGAGTTTTGGCTTTGGCTTTCCTGCGTTCATGATGCCCAGATCAGAAAATGATTTCATGGCCTCTTCATCGCAAACAGATGCTATATTGCTCCGTAGGGTAGCTTTTGCCGGTGTTTTGGCTCAGGTTCGCATCAGTTTGGTACTTGCCTTCTGTGTTACATTGATATTCAGAATAAATATTCTACTTTGACATACCAAAAATCTGTAGACATGTTCTGTAATACTGAAATCCAGTATGCTGCGACTGCATTATTGCTTCTCTTCAGTCTGCATGATGTGACTATTTCCTTTTGTGCATTGGTTAAAAAACATCCGTACGGCTTTGAATAAGTAAAAAGTTAACCACAGAAAAATAAAGCAAAACCTCGTAAAACTTTGAATGTATACTCCACGACAAAATTAATTTCAAGATAATTAGTTCAGGAGCTTGACCAGAAAGATCTGTCGAAACTTAAAGTGAAATATCATTCTGAAAAATAGGCAAAAATTGAAAGTTAAAAATACAAAATCCTGCACTTGTAACTTTATTGATTTGCATTTTAAAATTCAATTTTCAAAATTCTCTTTATTGTCCTGAGCAAAGTGAAACAGTCAATCGGTGTTTTCTGATTATTGAATTTCACACACAATGTGGCGTTACTGATCTCTGTTGGTGTCACTATTGGTAAGCCGAGTTAAAATTATTTTTGTTAACCTTAATTCATCAAAGTGACGCTGATTGATGAGCTTGGACTCTTGCAGTGCGCCGTTAGGAGAACATCCCTGAATTATTTTGTTAGCTGCCAGTGACAATGACATTGGCATCCTATTTAGGTCACTGCTGTGTGAATGATGACCTAAATTTTATATTCAAACTCATGTAAATGAGATCACAATTCTTCATGTTTATTGCTGGTTTTGGAAGTGCTACTTTGTTTCGAAACGTTTAATGTAAATATGATGTTCATATCTTATTACTCTTTGTTATTAATATTAGGAACGTCTGTTCAAAAAGGTAATTTTTTCTTTACATGTATTTTCCATCAAATTTAGTTCATTTTTTAAGAGAAATTAATATTATTTAATTAATTAATTAATTTAAATAATATTCAATAAATAATAATTATTTTAATGATAATAATATTATTATTAGTAAAATCTTTAATGAATATAAATTTCATCTTTGCAGTTTTGTTTCAATTAGCAGCTAGTATTTACTGAATATTCAACATAAGCTGCCCAGAAAAGTTATACATTGAAAATCAAATTGTATTTGGTATTATG
Organism: Trichinella spiralis; assembly: GCF_000181795.1. Lineage (NCBI taxonomy): Eukaryota > Metazoa > Nematoda > Enoplea > Trichinellida > Trichinellidae > Trichinella > Trichinella spiralis. Next base: position 809,710 of record NW_003528496.1, read on the forward strand.
ACAAGAATGCGTTTATTTCTGTTTGCTGAATTTTAAAATTAAAGCGCCAATCTTTTGTAAAGTATATAAACAAAAGATTTCAAAATGCTAAGGCAAACATTACATGCAGGTTAATACATTTTAATAAAATTACTTGTAATAATTTGTTTTGTTTAAATGTATACAATGCTATCTGTTGCTTTGGAGTTTAATGTAAAATCTTTGACCATATGTGAGCAGCATACAAGTGGCAAAAAATGTTTGCCATGTAATATCTGATGTAAATAGAGTTTGCAAATTTACTATTTATTACACTGTTAAGATTATGCTTTCTTGCATAATTAAATTTATTTGAAGATTTAATTAAAATTGCAGCAGCGCATTCAAATTTTTCTTAAAGTTGAAAAAGAATAATTTCATTTCAAATTAGTGACGATTGAAAGTTGAAAATGAATATTATATGAAATGATATTATATGAAATATATTTAAATATCAGCATTTGAAAAAATAATACGCATTCAATAATTAAGCTCAAAGCTGTGAAACACGAATGATAAAAAAATTTAATGACTAAAATAATTAACTGTTTGATGAAATTATGAAAGACGCAATGACAGCAAAGAGAAAGCTATTAAAAATTCAATTTCTAAAAGTTACAAGCAAAAGTATTATTTAAATTATTTATTTGTGTTTTAGTTTATTAAATTGGCGTAAATTAAATTTACTTGGTGGCTAACAGTATGCCGAGTGTTCAAAACCGTTTTATTTTGTTGAGCTACCGGTAGGGTATATTTATTTATTTGGAAATAGTAAATTAATAATTTATTTATTGAGGACAGTAAGTCAATGGAAGTTATGGTTGCTTTCACGCACATATGGGCATGCATATTGTGAATGAAATAAAGCAGCTGAATTTTTTAGTAACAGTTAGTGAATGCGCGCTTTATTTTACTTTAAACAAATGTGGTATTTGCAAATTTAAAAATGTTGATTTGACGTTTGTTTAGCTAGATATTAAAATATTTTCATTCAATTTCAATTTTATTCCTGCATTTTAAGGCAATATGTTTTCTAAAACAGAGCGAAATGCTGAATAAAGTAGCAAAAATTTCAGCTTTGAAAGTCCATTTGAAATTTATGATACGTATATTGCTGTGTTGTGTTAATGAAAACTGTAAACGTCAGTGCAAACTGCCTATATTTTCGAAAATGAAGCTACCATGTCAGTTGCTTTTGTTTTTTTTGCCATTGTGAATAGAATATTTTACATTGAAATATGTGAAAAATATTTTTAAAGTATCAAGAAACGTTACTATTTTAATAATTTTGAATTAATTGCTATCATTAAAAATTTCAACGAAACTTTACATTTATCTCTAATAAAACTTTCCAAAATGAAGAATAATCTTCAGCTAAATTTAATTTCAACTTTATTATTTATTTATTTTACTTTCAAAAACCTTTTTCTTTTAAACAAATGTCAAAACTGCTTCAAATTTGCTTGACAAATTGTAAAATTGTTTAGCTTTGTGCCGAATGCAAATGAAGCAGCCCTACGTTACGATACCTCCCGGACCTGAGGGAAAACCTCTGCTGCGAGCCCATTTGCACAAGCAGGCAAAACTTGCTTTATTAAATTTGATCGCTTCAAAACAAACTGAACATATTGATGAATTTGAAAAAGTTCGATTTTCCGATTGCACTTTCAATGCCAATACAGCAGAAGAATATGCAGAATGCATGCTGCCATATATAATACAAAACATACCTCAGTCGAATACCAAAATTAAATCGTCCGCTAAATCACAAAATGTTACTACGGTTGCATCCATTAACGAAACCTGGATAGGATCTTTCAAGGTAATTTTTCGCAGTTTTTAAATGCTACTTTTTAAGCTTTGCTTCAATTAAACGGAAGTTCACTTAAATCAATAATGCATTAATTAAAGATATAATGTTCGGTAAAATGCATGTGCAATAAATATTGAATGCAACAAACAAATGGATAGATGTTTAATATTTTTAAAATTGCATGTCTATATGTTCAAAGCAATAGAGGGAAATATTAGGTGTTGAAATTTTTTCCAAATAGATCAAATTTTCCAAGAATCGTTTTAAAAATTTGCATTTTATTCATTGCAGATAATAAGTAAATAGTTGTAAATAAGTAAATAAATGGAATAATTTTGAAATTCAAAAAAGGTCGTATTCATTAAATATAATTTATGCTAAAAAGTTCAAGCTAAATGCTTTATGAATCATTTTAAAAATTAAGCTAAAGCGACGCTTTCCTCGACAAGTGACATTGGCGAGCAAACAGCTACAACAAATGGAAGCGATGAATCGATTTGCTGTGAAAAAATTTACCGAAGAAGCTGAAAACCATCGGTTGTTAAAAGTGCTAACAAGCCTTACGCAGAAGTTGAGCTTGCATTCACCAGCTTCTGAAGTACTGCGTTCTGTGAAAGAAAAAATGAACATAAGCGATACGAAAATTATCAGTGAACCGGAACGACGCCAAAAATTAATACGTCTGACGAAACGACTCTTGAGTGGTAATATTAATGATGATTCAGAGTCAGAATTATTTGGATGGAATTATTTGCGCAAAGCGATCACTGACACGGAAAAACTGATCACCAATGCCGTTACAAACGGAAATCCACTAACCCTACCAAAATGGCAATACGACATGATGCAACTAGTTAAAGGTATGATCGTGAGCACATTAAAAGACAATTCTACGGAATCCCCTCCGACACGATTACTGTCACCAAGAATCTTGTCTATTACTCCATATCAACGGGACATGATCAACTTGCTTTCGCCTGATCTTTTCAGTTTATTCGAAAACGATGATCCAAACAATCTGCTGCCCCTTCCGCAGCTTTTCCAATCAATGCACAAAGCGGATCAAGAAGTACTGATCGAAATGATCATGGATGTGACCGGTGCTGGTGATATTCTTTCGCTGCAAGATGAAATAATGCCAAATCAGCCGAGAACACTGTTAGAAACTTTGGAATTATTTTCCAAGCCAGTCGGAGAATATTTGCTAGAAGACACCCCTGAGGCACATCTGATACCAGAAACAAAAAAGGTGTTCAAACGTTTGGAAAAAAGTTTAACCCAAGATCAGCACAACGATATGACCAATGATGGTTTTGCCTTTCTGGAGGAACAGCAGTTGGATCTACTGTATGGAGATAAAAATCCGTTCAACATTACTAGCTTGGAGTTTGACAAAAAACTGTACCTGAAGTTGAACAAAACAGAACGTCGGATTGCTTTGATGAATCATATCAGTAAAATGGGCGAAAAATCTAGAATGAAAAGAAGCTTCATTTTGGAGCCAATATTTCTGAAAAAAGTTCACCTAGCACCGAGTGCTCGTGCTCCTGTAATTCTAAGTCCGATTCTGCTGTCGACGGCTGTTTTATCGCCCGCAGTACTTGGACCGATCATATTATCGCCTTTCGCGCTCGGTACGCTGACATTGTCGCCCAAAGTGATCAGTTCTGCAATACTTTCGCCTGTGGTGATGTTTCCGCTAATCATTTCGCCACTTGTGCTTTGTCCGATCATTCTCAACCCTTTCATTCTCAATCCGATAGTTTTGTCGCCCAACGTGTTAAATCCCATCATAATGTCCCCAAGCGCGCTGACACCTCTTATACTTAGTCCTTTTGTTCTCAGTCCATTCATTCTGTCTGGAACCACAACTTCACTGGTCATACTGGAAACCCCCGAGTTTTTGTCCCCCGTTAATCCAAAAACGCCCATTGACCAAACCTTTGCTCTCCTCTGGTCCCCCGCTGGTATTTGTCAAAAAAAAAA
>NW_003528496.1:813536-866031 GCF_000181795.1 Trichinella spiralis
AAATGAAAAGTTATTAATAAAAAGTTAAAATTATTTTTTATGTAAAGGTATCCTACAAGCAAAGAGATGCATGACAAAGTATTGCGTGCGATGTGCGATGGATCCGTTTTGATATCAACGGAAAATGTAGAAGCTGACTTCCAGTATTTTGGTATAGAAAATACCTACAAATGGAGACATGAAGTACCATTACATAAGCTAACTTTTAACGTTATTCCATTTCCAGAATCGAATCGATTTCTTTTGGTTGAAGAAGTGTAATCATTTTTCATTGTTTCTGATAAAATCATTTTACATTGCCTTATTGTTTTGAATAAATTTTACATTATATTGTACATATAAGAAAAATAATTTGACAATGAAATATTAAACCTGCTACAGTAATTATAGAAGTAAATATATGAGTAAATATGTGTTTGTTAAAGCAAACCACGAATTGAAAGTGACAGATTATACGAAATTTTTCCATTGTAGAATAAAATATATACAAAAGAATGTATGTAGTAAGTATAAAAATAGTTCATGGGCAAAGTTTATACTATAACATAAATGTTGCATAATTGTAACTTTGTTTTCAATCTTTTTATCAACTCTGCAGTAATTTATATTGTGGATTTAATTAAAAATTATGAAACTGCTGATATGTGAAATTTTCTGTTGCTTCCTTTGGTTTACACGCTAAACCATAACGAATATAATGAATAATCTAACTATTGTATGTATTGATTCTTATTCATGATATTTGTCACGTTGGTCTGATATTGTTATGTGGTTGTTTATTTAGTTAAAACTTATTTTTTTAATGTTAAGGTGTATTTAATAATTGATTTTTGTATCCACTACGTTTATGCTGAGAAGCAACGACAGGTTGAGCAATATATGGATGAATGTATGGGCAGTTCTTTATGACCTTATCATACTTAATGCCTGAGCCGTTTATTTAAGCCGCCTTCCAAGTTGTTTTGTATTATATATTGTAGTTTTTGTCTGTCTCTTCTCTCCTTTTTCTGTTTGATACGGTTCTTTGTCGCGTTTTATTGTTATCCTTGATATTGTGCAGCAATATTAGTAGTATTATATCTAACCGCAGGCTGTATGAGCAAGCGAACACGTAACAGTTGTTTCATTGATTATTTGTATCCTTCATAATGTTGCTTGCTGTATGATTGTATGCTTGATAAAGTGAAGTACTAATTTCAATAAAAATTTAAAATTATTAAAAATTACACTTAAAGTTATGGTAATTGTATTGGAAATATTTTATCCGGTGAAGGTTTCAGTGCTGCAGCAATTACAAAATAATAGCTCATGGAGTATTTGAAATTATCAGCTAACCATATCCTAACTCATGGAGGCGAAAAAAACATTTGCATGTAATCGAATCATTCTAAAACTATTTTCAACTAATCAGCGAAAGAAGCCATGCAAAACTGCATGCTCATTCTACAACAGAATATGTGATCTGTTGCTAACTGAATATTATGACTGTTGTTCATTTGCTGCTGGCTAAAGTAGTTTAAAATTGAAGAAGTTTAAGCAGGAACTTTAAAACTAAAACAATAATATTTTAATATACTTTAAAAGTTTTACATTAAATTGTTAAATTTAAACAAAACATTATGGATAAGCCCAACGAGAAACAGAATAAGGTTAGTATTCTCTGCTTGCTTCACGTAGCTCGTGTTGTGCATATTGAGCAATGGCAAATGAACCACAACCGATAAACGCTTTGCCAGAAGGACAAAGTGAGGTAAAAGGAGACAAGGTACAAGAAAATAAAGAAACAGTGGAATTGACCGGGAGAAGAATTTTTTTAGTCCGCCATGGAGAACGAATGGATCGCGTTTTCCCAGGTTGGTTGCGTCTTGGTTTCACAGATTTAGGAGCGTATAGACCATATGATTTGAATATGCCATTAAGAGCAGTGAAACGAGAAAATGGATGGAAAGATTTTTACAATGATCCACCGATTACTGAAATTGGTTATGCGACATCACAAATGATTGGACGAGGTATGAAACTGAGTGGAATTGGATTTGACATGGTCTACTGTAGTCCAGCTTTGCGTAGCATTCAAAGTGCCCATGGAATATTGAAGTCGTTTGCTGGTTCAAATACAAAAATTTGCATCGAAGCAGGTCTGTTTGAATACTTGGGTTGGTATGAAAATGCAAATTTGAATTTTCTTAATACTGATCAGTTGGTCAGTGAAGGATATGAAATACAACCAAATTACATTCCATACATGATGGCGCAAACATTGAAAGATAAGTTTCATAGTGAAACTATTGAAGAATATTACAAACGAGTCAATACGGTGGTTAACTACATTGTGAGTTTGCATGGAAAAACAAAGTGCAATTTGTTGTTCGTCGTTCATGCACCAACAATTGATGCCATTGGTCGAAGTTTGATGAAAAAATCTGCTACTAATTTGTCCAATTATGAACTTAGCAAAATGGGTATTCATTATCCGTATGCTTCTGTTGTCGGCTTAGAAGAAATAAAAGCAAATGGAGAATGGCAGTTAATGCCAAATATATTGCCGCCAATTTCATGTTTAGATTTTAGTAACCGCGTAAATTTGAATTATTTTACTCGTCCATAACTTTCTTTCTGCTATATTAACGTGTTTTCATGTCACATCAGTATCAGTGAATAATTGTAAATTTAGAATCATATTTGTATGAAATGTTATTTTTTTGTAAATGTTTCCACTGATATAATACTGTAAATAAATATTTTTAATAAAATTAAAGCGAAATAAATAATAATTATAAAAGAAATAGTTTTACTTTTGAAACATATAAAATTATACTTTTATTTGGAAAACATCTTGCAAAATACTTCAATATATTGGCAGTTATGGCTCATTTTTCGTTAATTCAAAATTATGTATTCGTTTCAGTTTTCAACTAATGTCTTTCTTCGGGTAATGTAATTCAAACCGGAAATCTTCAGTGAATTGGATAATTTGTTGGTTTCTGTTGATAATAGTGAGTTGTAGTATTAAAAGTAAGGATTTTTAGTTGTTTTTCATACCAACGTATTTTCGTTGTAGAGAACAATTAATTTGAAATTATTAATTTTTAATTGAATATTTGTTTCATTTACATATTACTTTTCGCTTTAAATCGTATGCATTGTAATGCATGACAATATAGATTAATATTGGTTAAATTCAACCGACTTTTAGAACTTACATTAGGTTTGCTTTGGCAATAACTTTCAAGTTTGGCTTTGAATTTAACAGCGTTGATTCATATGTTATGGATATCTTTTATCAAAGGTTGCAATTGCTTAGTTCCTAAAGTTGCGGCTTATACATGAAGAATCTCCAAAGTGCAACATATCTTTGTTAATATGCTTTTCTGTAATTGAAAAGGTAAGCATTTTGTTGTATAAAAGTATTGCTGTTTGAACTGTTGATTAATGTAAGCTAAGTATATTTCAGTCAACTGAATCAACTAAATTTTTTCAAGTTTTGTTTTTTTGAATTTATGTAATTTTCACTACAAGAACATACAAATCCATGTGTAGAATTCGCAAAACGTTTTTTTGCTGCTTGCATGTGCATTTCAAATATTGAAATCAAAGGCGAATTTCATAACTACTTACTTGAGTTAGAATATGTAATATTTTAATTTTAAATGTCATTACAGAGAGATTGTTATAAATGTAGTCAGTGAAAATATTAGCGGAGCAAAAGCCAAAAAGTAAAATTATGTAATATTACTACAACTACTAATTTAAAAAACACTAAATTGCACGGACAGGTAATGGACAAAAGATTCGACATTATCAGCATGCAATCCATACAAACTAATAATCAAAACGTCACCGTTCTTTGTTGCTTATGTAATTTGCATATTGTTATAATTTTTATGCTAATTTCTATGTATTTTGTCGTTGCTAATATAGTCTCAAAGATTTATAAAAATGATTTGTGTCTAAGTAATTTTTCAAAGCGCAGCGTTGACAAATGCAGAAATTCGACTAAAAATGGCTCCAGTATGGCCAGCAAAACATTTTGCTAAGATAGCAGTGTCAGAGTAATGCTTTCATGAAAAGAAGAAGAAAGAGAAGAAGCAAGTTGCCAGTAAAACTATTTGTTTATGTTGATCACATGTATACTTTCTTACATTCCTCGAATTCAATGTTAGAATTTTAATATCCTCTGTGATTCAAATTTTACAATTTGTTTTTATTTAAAAAATTTCAGTTAGTCCATTTCTCAACATTTTTGTACACTTATTCATCAGTTCTCATTTAATGATGTTTTTTAAATGTTTTATGTATTACATGTATCAAAAGTATGAGCATGCGTATTTGGATATTCAGCATGAATATAAATGATTTTTATTTCATTAACTACCCAGTAAATGCTAAAATATTTATGTATTCATGGATTTATTCTCCATTATTGTAGCATATTGATGTCGCAATTTATATTTTGCTTTAGGAATTAAAAAAAAATTTTATTTTTTTTACAAGTGCTTCCATTTCTTATAGTATTAATATGAATAAAAATGTGTTCACTAGTTTGGAATGTTTACAGTTTTTTGCTTTTAATATACACGCTTATAATTTTATTCCGCACCATCTGAGGTGCTAAATAAATTGCTTACTTATAAATGAATAGTCAGTGTGCTTTCGGTCAGGTAGATGTGACCGCTGGTTATTAAACATACTGACAAACTAATGATGACTGCAGGTCACGTTGAGAATTCGAACTAGTGACCAGGTGATGGTATTTTGCCATCCCACTTCAAGTTCTATGAATTGAAATGAATTATTTAATAAAATGTTTTTAAATTAAATTAAAATAATTCTGCACATTTGTGCATGAATAATTTTACTTGTTGAATTTAACACTGCATTTTCAATTTCATCAATATGAGAATACATTCACTGTTAAATGATCATTTATTACATATTTGCAAGGTCTACGGTTAAACTTTTGTGCTTGCTTATCATTATTATGTAATATTTACAAAAACTGTTTTTATAATTAGTTCCATATATTTATAAAAATGAATAAATATGGAATTAATGTAAAATATCTGCAACTTTAAATTGGAGAAGTGCCAAACGCATTATTAAATAGATTAAAGAATATTTTTTAAATTTCATGACTTTACTAATGTTCTCAATTTCAGTTGAAATGAATGAGACCTAAATCATGGGATGTTCTTCTAACAGCACACTCTGGTTCTGATTTTAAGCTCATCTATTAATGTCAGTTTGGTCAAATGAGCATCAATATTGATAATGAATTTCAAACTTCAGGTTACGTGTACTGCCTGCCCTATGTGGTCACTATCGCCACGTATAGCAGTGAAAATTATTAATTGTATTCCATTTAATTTTTGCAAAGATGCCTTTTTGAAATTAAATTAAATTTTTTGATTTTTTTAAAAGTATAATAAAAAAATTTAAAATATGATTTGCTGATTTGCAATTTGCAACGCAATGCTTAAGATGAATATTTATTCAAGTTTTTATTTTATCTTTTTAACACTCGTTCTAAACATCACAATATCATTCTGTAATTTTATTACTTTCAATTATTTAGTTCATGCAACTTTATAAACATGCTTTTCATACGCTGAGCTGCTATCATGCTATGCGACTTAACATGTTTTCACTTATCTGAATGTAAAAATTTGTTATTACATAAAATTGAGAGTTTCATTATTAAATTTAGAATTTGGTAATAATATCAGCTTAGTAGTAGTTCAGTATCAACAAATAGCTCAGTCTTCTACGATACACTTTTACTGCAATTCAGCTGAAATATGTGCACACACATCAGTATATGAGGTGCATTCAGCAACTGTATTCCATTTCTGAAGTTCTAGGCAGCTCTACTCATTTGGCTAAATGGTGCAATAACTTATAGAAGAACAGCATTGCAGTTTTCTACTATTTTATAAAGCTTTTAACCCTTTTAAATGGACGTTAGTGCTCTTGCTTATATTATGTATTTTTTAAAGAGCAATCTTTTCATTCTGCACTCATTTTTGTTAGAAACAAATATGCGTATGCTAAACAACCATCTTTTTAATCATTGAAATTACCACATTATTTCTAACTTTGTGGCACGAGGAAACAGGAGTCACTCAGGAATGTCACATCGCACCTATACCCCCGCTTTACGCTGGTAAAGAGCTTTCAGTTTGACATTCTACAGCTACATTATGCACAACAGCTTGTGCAAATTGAAAGGAGCATTTTTTTAATGATGTTCTGTGCAGATGGAATTGGGGCTGTTTCAAAATTACATGTAATTTTTTTCATGCCGACTTTAGGTGTAGTGCATTAAAAAAATATAAAAGCACATTGAAAAGAATGTGCTTTTTGAACTTCAATAAACAAACGCCAAAATTTACGGTGCAAAAGTCATTAACCGTGAACAATTGCTAAAATGAATTCACTGTTGCTTTTAAACTTACGTTTCACTATGCTGTGCGCATGCAAGTTGATAATTTCAAATTCTCATACATGTAGAACATTGATTTATTGTTGAAGGATGTTGCAGGATCATCTGATATTGTCAAATCTGAAAAAGATAGGAATAGAGTTTTGGCTTTGGCTTTCCTGCGTTCATGATGCCCAGATCAGAAAATGATTTCTTGGCCTCTTCATCTCAAACAGATGCTATATTGCTACGTAGGGTAGCTTTTGCCGGTGTTTTGGCTCAGGTTCGCATCAGTTTGGTACTTGCCTTTTGTGTTACATCGATATTCAGAATAAATATTCTACTTTGACATACCAAAAATCTGTAGACATGTTCTGTAATACTGAAATCCAGTATGCTGCGACTGCATTATTGCTTCCCTTCAGTCTGCATGATGTGACTATTTCCTTTTGTGCATTGGTTAAAAAACATCCGTACGGCTTTGAATAAGTAAAAAGTTAACCACAAAAAAATAAAGCAAAACCTCGTAAAACTTTGAATGTATACTCCACGACAAAATTAATTTCAAGATAATTAGTTCAGGAGCTTGACCAGAAAGATCTGTCGAAACTTAAAGTGAAATATCATTCTGAAAAATAGGCAAAAATTGAAAGTTAAAAATACAAAATCCTGCACTTGTAACTTTATTGATTTGCATTTTAAAATTCAATTTTCAAAATTCTCTTTATTGTCCTGAGCAAAGTGAAACAGTCAATCGGTGTTTTCTGATTATTGAATTTCACACACAATGTGGCGTTACTGATCTCTGTTGGTGTCACTATTGGTAAGCCGAGTTAAAATTATTTTTGTTAACCTTAATTCATCAAAGTGACGCTGATTGATGAGCTTGGACTCTTGCAGTGCGCCGTTAGGAGAACATCCCTGAATTATTTTGTTAGCTGCCAGTGACAATGACATTGGCATCCTATTTAGGTCACTGCTGTGTGAATGATGACCTAAATTTTATATTCAAACTCATGTAAATGAGATCACAATTCTTCATGTTTATTGCTGGTTTTGGAAGTGCTACTTTGTTTCGAAACGTTTAATGTAAATATGATGTTCATATCTTATTACTCTTTGTTATTAATATTAGGAACGTCTGTTCAAAAAGGTAATTTTTTCTTTACATGTATTTTCCATCAAATTTAGTTCATTTTTAAGAGAAATTAATATTATTTAATTAATTAATTAATTTAAATAATATTCAATAAATAATAATCATTTTAATGATAATAATAATGTTATTAGTAAAATCTTTAATGAATATAAATTTCATCTTTGCAGTTTTGTTTCAATTAGCAGCTAGTATTTACTGAATATTCAACATAAGCTGCCCAGAAAAGTTATACATTGAAAATCAAATTGTATTTGGTATTATGACAAGAATGCGTTTATTTGTGTTTGCTGAATTTTAAAATTAAAGCGCCAATCTTTTGTAAAGTATATAAACAAAAGATTTCAAAATGCTAAGGCAAACATTACATGCAGGTTAATACATTTTAATAAAATTACTTGTAATAATTTGTTTTGTTTAAATGTATACAATGCTATCTGTTGCTTTGGAGTTTAATGTAAAATCTTTGGTCATATGTGAGCAGCATACAAGTGGCAAAAAATGTTTGCCATGTAATATCTGATGTAAATAGAGTTTGCAAATTTACTATTTATTGCACTGTTAAGATTATGCTTTCTTACATAATTAAATTTATTTGAAGATTTAATTAAAATTGCAGCAGCGCATTCAAATTTTTCTTAAAGTTGAAAAAGAATAATTTCATATCAAATTAGTGACGATTGAAAGTTGAAAATGAATATTATATGAAATGATATTATATGAAATATATTTAAATATCAGCATTTGAAAAAATAATACGCATTCAATAATTAAGCTCAAAGCTGTGAAACACGAATGATAAAAAAATTTAATGACTAAAATAATTAACTGTTTGATGAAATTATGAAAGACGCAATGACAGCGAAGAGAAAGCTATTAAAAATTCAATTTCTAAAAGTTACAAGCAAAAGTATTATTTAAATTATTTATTTGTGTTTTAGTTTATTAAATTGGCGTAAATTAAATTTACTTGGTGACTAACAGTATGCCGAGTGCTCAAAACCGTATTTATTTTGTTGAGCTACCGGTAGGGTATATTTATTTATTTGGAAGTAGTAAATTAATAATTTATTTATTGAGGACAGTAAGTCAACGGAAGTTATAGTTGCTTTCACGCACATATGGGCATGCATATTGTGAATGAAATAAAACAGTTGAATTTTTTAGTAACAGTTAATGAATGCGCGCTTTATTTTACTTTAAACAAATGTGATATTTGCAAATTTAAAAATGTTGATTTGACGTTTGTTTAGCTAGATATTAAAATATTTTCATTCAATTTCAATTTTATTCCTGCATTTTAAGGCAATATGTTTTCTAAAACAGAGCGAAATGCTGAATAAAGTAGCAAAAATTTCAGCTTTGAAAGTCCATTTGAAATTTATGATACGTATATTGCTGTGTTGTGTTAATGAAAACTGTAAACGTCAGTGCAAACTGCCTATATTTTCGAAAATGAAGCTACCATGTCAGTTGCTTTTGTTTTTTTGCCATTGTGAATAGAATATTTTACATTGAAATATGTGAAAAATATTTTTAAAGTATCAAGAAACGTTACTATTTTAATAATTTTGAATTAATTGCTATCATTAAAAATTTCAACGAAACTTTACATTTATCTCTAATAAAACTTTCCAAAATGAAGAATAATCTTCAGCTAAATTTAATTTCAACTTTATTATTTATTTATTTTACTTTCAAAAACCTTTTTCTTTTAAACAAATGTCAAAACTGCTTCAAATTTGCTTGACAAATTGTAAAATTGTTTAGCTTTGTGCCGAATGCAAATGAAGCAGCCCTACGTTACGATACCTCCCGGACCTGAGGGAAAACCTCTGCTGCGAGCCCATTTGCACAAGCAGGCAAAACTTGCTTTATTAAATTTGATCGCTTCAAAACAAACTGAACATATTGATGAATTTGAAAAAGTTCGATTTTCCGATTGCACTTTCAATGCCAATACAGCAGAAGAATATGCAGAATGCATGCTGCCATATATAATACAAAACATACCTCAGTCGAATACCAAAATTAAATCGTCTGCTAAATCACAAAATGTTTCTACGGTTGCATCCATTAACGAAACCTGGATAGGATCTTTCAAGGTAATTTTTCGCAGTTTTTAAATGCTACGTTTTAAGCTTTGCTTCAATTAAACGGAAGTTCACTTAAATCAATAATGCATTAATTAAAGATATAATGTTCGGTAAAATGCATGTGCAATAAATATTGAATGCAACAAACAAATGGATAGATGTTTAATATTTTTAAAATTGCATGTCTATATGTTCAAAGCAATAGAGGGAAATATTAGGTGTTGAAATTTTTTCCAAATAGATCAAATTTTCCAAGAATCGTTTTAAAAATTTGCATTTTATTCATTGCAGATAATAAGTAAATAGTTGTAAATAAGTAAATAAATGGAATAATTTTGAAATTCAAAAAAGGTCGTATTCATTAAATATAATTTATGCTAAAAAGTTCAAGCTAAATGCCTTATGAATCATTTTAAAAATTAAGCTAAAGCGACGCTTTCCTCGACAAGTGACATTGGCGAGCAAACAGCTACAGCAAATGGAAGCGATGAATCGATTTGCTGTGAAAAAATTTACCGAAGAAGCTGAAAACCATCGGTTGTTAAAAGTGCTAACAAGCCTTACGCAGAAGTTGAGCTTGCATTCACCAGCTTCTGAAGTACTGCGTTCTGTGAAAGAAAAAATGAACATAAGCGATACGAAAATTATCAGTGAACCGGAACGACGCCAAAAATTAATACGTCTGACGAAACGACTCTTGAGTGGTAATATTAATGATGATTCAGAGTCAGAATTATTTGGATGGAATTATTTGCGCAAAGCGATCACTGACACGGAAAAACTGATCACCAATGCCGTTACAAACGGAAATCCACTAACCCTACCAAAATGGCAATACGACATGATGCAACTAGTTAAAGGTATGATCGTGAGCACATTAAAAGACAATTCTACGGAATCCCCTCCGACACGATTACTGTCACCAAGAATCTTGTCTATTACTCCATATCAACGGGACATGATCAACTTGCTTTCGCCTGATCTTTTCAGTTTATTCGAAAACGATGATCCAAACAATCTGCTGCCCCTTCCGCAGCTTTTCCAATCAATGCACAAAGCGGATCAAGAAGTACTGATCGAAATGATCATGGATGTGACCGGTGCTGGTGATATTCTTTCGCTGCAAGATGAAATAATGCCAAATCAGCCGAGAACACTGTTAGAAACTTTGGAATTATTTTCCAAGCCAGTCGGAGAATATTTGCTAGAAGACACCCCTGAGGCACATCTGATACCAGAAACAAAAAAGGTGTTCAAACGTTTGGAAAAAAGTTTAACCCAAGATCAGCACAACGATATGACCAATGATGGTTTTGCCTTTCTGGAGGAACAGCAGTTGGATCTACTGTATGGAGATGAAAATCCGTTCAACATCACTAGCTTAAAGTTTGACAAAAAACTGTACCTGAAGTTGAACAAAACAGAACGTCGGATTGCTTTGATGAATCATATCAGTAAAATGGGCGAAAAATCTAGAATGAAAAGAAGCTTCATTTTGGAGCCAATATTTCTGAAAAAAGTTCACCTAGCACCGAGTGCTCGTGCTCCTGTAATTCTAAGTCCGATTCTGCTGTCGACGGCTGTTTTATCGCCCGCAGTACTTGGACCGATCATATTATCGCCTTTCGCGCTCGGTACGCTGACATTGTCGCCCAAAGTGATCAGTTCTGCAATACTTTCGCCTGTGGTGATGTTTCCGCTAATCATTTCGCCACTTGTGCTTTGTCCGATCATTCTCAACCCTTTCATTCTCAATCCGATAGTTTTGTCGCCCAACGTGTTAAATCCCATCATAATGTCCCCAAGCGCGCTGACACCTCTTATACTTAGTCCTTTTGTTCTCAGTCCATTCATTCTGTCTGGAGCCACAACTTCAGCTGTCATACTGACACCTCGAGTTTTGTCACCGTTAATCAAAACGCCATTGACAAACTTTGCTCTCGTCTGCTCACCAGCTGTATTGTCAAGAAAAAAACGTGCTTTGCAGGATAAAAAACAACGAAAAATGAAAAAATATCCAACTCTACGTCATTTATCATTTCAACGACGTTACCGGACGTCAAAGGCAAGAAAACTTACCAGTAGCCCCATCGAGTACTAGCAATCATCGACAATTGCATGACGTTATCATCTGTATTCCATGCACATCTCTTCTACAGGACTGAACAAAACGAACAAATTGTCGCTCTGAATACTTTGATCTTACCTTCTTCTCATTTTTTGAATTCTTCCCACAATAAAACATTCCATACAGCCCATCGTTGTACCATGTATTCCGTTGATTGAATAAATATGAAAATTGTCATTGTAAACTTTCAACGCTCACAGAACCAAAAATTAAACTTTCCCAATTGTTTCATGTAATTATTTCAGTGTAAAAATGTATTTCGCAATGTGATAAAAAAAATTAACCACTTCATTTTATCATACAAATGAAAAAAATACCTTCAAAAAATTGAAACATAAATTCATCATTAGAAGAAAACTTGTTTTTTTTAATAAACGAACGAGTAAAAAAATATCTAATGAGGAAAACGCCTAGGAGTTCTTTTGCGTGGACGACCCCTAGCACGGCCCCTCGGTGATCGCTCCAACTGTTGTTCATCGGTCGATTCCCAGACAATTGGACGTCGTCTAGAATTGCGATTGGTGTCCAAAGTTGGACTTTGCAGTTGCTGATTTGCAACAGCATTAGCCATCATTTCTTGGGCAACACTCGTCTGTGGAGCCGCATGAACGCCTATTCCTCTGACACGACCGGTCCCATGTCGCAACGATGCTGGATCACAAGGAACCAACTGCACTGAGACTAAGTTACTGTCTGTAAGTAAAAAAGCAAATTCAAAACTGATAAAGAAAAACATGCAAACATTACATTTAAAAAAAGTTTGACAATCTGCATTACTATTCAGTAATAATCAATCGATTAATATTAGCAACAAAATTACAAAACAAAGACACTTTCTACAAAGTAGACCATTTATAATTAATTATTATAATCCATTTCATACATTAGTATTTGCAATTCTTTACACAAATGTACTTATTTATTGCATTTACGAATGTTACAATTTCTTACAATTTCTAACAGGACGCCGAAGTGTTGGCGGTGGTAGATCTGAAGGCTAAAAATTATATTTATCAAATTAGAAAATCAACAAATCAAATCAAATCAAAAATGCTAAACAATTAAAAAATGTCATACTTGCAATGGATTAAGCAATTCTATTCCAGGATGAAATGGCACAGCTGGAACTATTGAGCATAAAACTATTTAGTATCAAAATAGACAATTTTGATTCTTATTACCAGGATGAAAGTTTCTACCAATCAATTGAACAGGCTGCAATAAGCATTCTGGTGACAGTAGTGAGGGTATGTTAGATTTCTGCTTGTGCGAAGTAATAACTTGTGTACGTGACCAAGTGGAACCTAAGTACAACTTTTATTCTATCATGGGACAATCAATCAAATGGAAAATAATTCTGAATAAAATCATCCAAATTATTACTATTCATAAATCCACAAAACTACAAATTAAACTGGCAATTTTAACTACAATTAATTGCATATGGTTGAAATAAAAGTGACTCGTCAATTGATATAGCACAAGATATGCGATGCGGTAAAAGATATGAACAACTGAAAACGCAGCAAACAATAAACGTTATCCACAAACCAACGCAACATCATTCTGTTTGCTCTCCGTAAATAAATAAATGAAATGCACAATTATCGGCGATAAAACCAAAAGATATGAACATTTAAAAAATGCATAATTTACCATTATCAACTTCCGTTTGGTTTGAATTTTTAGTTGTTTTTTTAAATTAATTCCCTGTTAACATTAAAATGTTGAATTTTGATGTTTGTGTACACAGAAAATGCAAGCGAACGTCGTTCAGATAAATTTAAAATTCAAAATAAATTTCTACCAAAAAACAACATAAAAAATTAATAAATGACTTTCTAAATTCATCTGCTGATTTGCCTACTTTTAAATACAATCATTTAATTTCTATTAAACCAATTTAATACTTGAAAAGGAAAATAATTTCTGATAAAAGTCTGCTGAATTAATAATTAATGCAGAAATAGAATAATGAACATAGAAAAATTACCCCCTTTTTCAGAATTCACTTGTACAGTTCAAGAATATAATTAATTATTGAAATAAGCATAAAAAGAACAATTTACCCGAGCTTGATGAAACAGCAACCGAAGCAGCAGTTTTGCGTTCGTTAAATTTTCCGGGTTTTTCTGTGAGAACGGGAGCCGGTTTAACGCTAACTACTGCAGTGGGTGAAGATTTCTTCGGAGATTGGTCATCACCGACTGAGTCGATATTCTTTGGCGCGGTTGGAACAGTCGACTGTTCCTCTTCCATTGGATGTTCGTCGACACGAGATGGTGATGACGATTGCGGGATATCGTTGCCAGTGGTTTCTGGCAACGATTTATCCGCTTCTTCGGCAAGTTCGCATCCGTGAACCACTTCCATTTCACCACAAACCTGGTCACCGCTTTTTCCCATCAATTCGCTTATTTTCTGCTCGGCACAATTCAACAAGCCTGTGAGTTGCTTTTCAGCTTCAACACGACTAGCCAGTTCCGTTCTGACGCTTCTCAACGTCTGGTAGAGTCTTTCTCTGGCCATGTGCATCTGAATGTTGGTCAATTCTTCAAATCGCTGATCCAGCAGCGAAAATTTACCATCCAATTCAGTGTCAGTAATTTCCAACTTTTTCAAAAATGAACGCATCCCTTCCGTCAATAACAAAAGACAACGCTTTCCGGCACCAAGCCGTCGACATTTCTTCTCCGCTTTGGCCAACGCCCCTTTGCAAAACTGCAAACTACGTTTCAAAGCATTGCGCCGACACTGGGCATAAAAGGCTGTGTTGGAATATTGACGCAGACGATCCAAACGACTGATCAGTGCCACTTCCAGCTGTCGTTGGGATTCCAGCTGCGCTTCCAAATGAGCAACCATTGCCTGAGATTTGATCAGCTGTTGCTTCAATATCGGCTCGTTTTGAGACTTTTCCATATATGACGAAGCATCCGCTTCCACATCCAACGAAATCACTCCGATGAACTGCTCCAACTGGGATTCGGCATCTTGACGGCGTTTCACTTCGATAGAACAATCCGTACGAGCCTCTTGCAACGCCATCTCGGTGTCGAACAGCGCCTTCTGCTTCACTGCCAGTTGTCGTTCGAGTTCCGGCAGAAGACGATTCATGTGAATTTCGTTCTTCTCATATTCACGTAACTTGCGTTGAAAATGATCCCTGAGCGTCTTCTTTTCCCTCTTCCAGCTGGCAGTGTGGCTTTGAATTTTCTCCCCTGACAATTGCAAAGCATTCTTCAGTTGGACAATTTTGCACTTCGATGCGACCAATTTCCGCTTCAACCGTGACAACTGCGCGCACTGGATCAACCATTTTCGTCGCCAGGATTCCGCTTCCCAGCCAGCGGATCTCGCCCGACGTCCGGCGGCGGTGTGTTCGCATACAGATTTCGCCAACGCGGATTCACAGTACGCCAGTCGGTCGGTCAGCTGGCGTTGGCGATCGAACGCTTCGAGCAATTCGGAGCCCACAATGCCGCACTGTTGCTTTTCATCTTCTTCAGCCCTTCTCTGCTCTTCCATGCATTTGTAACGCATCAAGCACCTCTGCAGTTGATCCAACGTCGGCTGGTCATTGTCGTCGTCACCTGCTTCGCATACAAATGCCATCGCATCGACGACAGCAACGTCCACTCCGCTCTGGATCAAGTTTGAACCCGCTCTCGAACCACCACCACCACCACCACTAGCATCACCAGAAGAAGCATGATTTCCGGACGATAATTCAGCGGCCAATTCTCGATTCTCCCTTTCCAGCTGATTCACCTGATCGCACAGCTGTTGCCTGTTTTCAGCGTACCGCTGCAACTCTTGCTTATTCTGTTCCATAAGCTGATCCATCGCTGCTAATAGAATCGCATTTTCCATTTGCAATTTTGCACACTGACCATCCGCAGTTTCCGGTTGATGAAGATGCAACTGAATTTCCGGTGACGGAGGCAACGGACGCGCTTCGACCAACCTCAACTGGCTTGTCACTTCTTCAATAGCCTTCTCACAACGCTGCTTGGCCACGGTCCATTCCTCCAGTTGAGCATTTTCGCCAGTAAATTCTGCCAATCTGTGCTTCAGACCCGCTTCCACACCCATCAGACGACCAATTTCACTTTTCAACGCATCCTTCTCTTTATTCACCTTTTCCAATTCACTTCTACACTCGTTCAGCAGTTGTTCGACTGTTGCATAACGCGAACGTTCAATTTCCAACAATGAACGCAAACTACCAACTTCGGTATACAGCGACCGTTGTTGGCCACCCATCGAATCTACCGTATGCACTTCTTCTTTTGTACGACACAAGCTGTCCTCACTTTTGCTGCAATGCACGAAAAAAAACGATCAACTGTCAAATTTGCATTTGTTCATTGATCAAATATAATCGGACAAAATTCAGCATTTTTTTTCAATTGAAAAGAAAAATTATCAACAGAACCTGAATCATGGAGAATGACACAGTGTTTTCAGATACTAGATTACAATAACAAACATATACCAAGCAACTTACCCCTGGGCAAACTTTTGGTTTTCGCTTTTCAAAATATCCGCCCCGCATTCACCATGGGAAATTTTCGATTGTATTTCTTTGATTGAAGATTCAAATTCGTTGCATTGAATTTCTAAATTCATTCGACGCTGCACTTCTGCTTCTAATTTTGGCCTCAGATCGGACTTGCAATGCTACAACAAGCAGCCAATGTTAAATTTTTAAACATTATCATTATCATGATATCTGACTGACATTGGTAATGCTCAGCAAATCTTTCTTAAGAGTGGTATTTTCGGCAACTATCTTCTTCAAAGATTCTCGACATTGCAAATATAAACCATTTAGCTGGCATACAGACAATTTGGCATTTTTCAAAAAATATGCTGTAGATGTTGCTGGTAAATCAAAATCGCCAAACAGAGTTTCACTTTCCATCAAAACTGAATAAAACTTATATTGATAAATAATACAAATTATACACTGCATATCTTCTACCTTTTTCAACATGCTCATTTAGCATCAGCTTCTCACTCAAAACGGCAATGGTATTTTCTGAACAATTTCAAAACAATCTCATAAATCCATATTTTATTTTATTATTTGATATCAATAATAATTGAATAAATTTATATGATTTACCTTTTTCATCAAGAAAATTCTGAAGAGTCTTCAGTTCGCGTTTTTTCTCTTCTATCTCTAAATCAACATTTTCAATTCAACATTTTACATAAATCAATCAAAAATGTTCACATTACCTTCCATAGCAGATAAATATTTTTGCTTCAAATCAGTATTCGATTTCAATATTAAATAAGTTTCTGCTGTGATATCATTAATTTTACCCTATATAACAGTTATGATATGCACTTTTATAAACAAAATGAAATTCTTACATTAAAAATGTTTTTCAGACTTTCAATATCTTCAATCTGCCGCCGGTATAAATCAATTTCGTTGTTTTTAGCATCTAATTCCTAATTGTAGCAATAAAATTGTATAATCATAGCATTAATGTTAAAAATACAATTATACTTCTTTGTGACGCTTGATAGCATTCTGCCAACCTTCCCTCAGTAATTGCACTTCATACTTCAGCTTTTCATTTATAGCTTCGGCACCATTCAATCTTCCTTCCATAATTGCAAGCTCAGCTCTTTGTTTTTCTCTCATTTTTGTCTAAGAGGTTTCCATGAACAATATTCAATTTCAGATGAGAAAAAAGATTACCATTTCATTTGTGGTATCATCCAAAATACGCTGCTTGTCGTCACAGAGTTTTTGTAGCAGTTCAATTTCTTTTCCATGTCCATCTTCAATTACCATCCGACTTTTTTCAGCCATCTGCATACAACTATGTTCCTACTTTGTACAACTATTTAACATCATACTGTACCTTAAAATTCAATGTTGCAATTCGAAAATGATCTTGAACCGATTCTACTGCCAGTGCAGCAAGTTCGCTTACGGAAGCACCGTTGCTAGAGTTTGAATAATCTGCAAATAATCATTCATATAAAAACAACAGCCACAGAAAATCTATAATAGCAACCCATTTCTTATCTCTCATTTCATTTACAGTCAGTCTACTATAATGCAAAACCATAAAGAAATTCAAATACATCTAAAGTGCAAACATGCTTCTGAAAGGTGAGGAAGTCAATGAATACTCAATCTCTAGAAACTAATAATACAGCAACTGCATTAAAACATATTAATCTAGAAATGAAAACTTCAAGAAAAAAACATACAATTAAAATAAAAAAAAGAACGAAAACATTTATCGTAAATTAAGAAGCATTATTACATGCGCAAAGAAATAAAAGTAAAATGTCCACCACATTCAATAATAACAAAAAAATATTTCTACAAACCTTCGTCATCACACTCCATTATGATTCTATTTTTAATAAAAACAATAAATACAAGCTGTTCACTTTCATGCAATCGAACTGTATAAATAAAAGGTGAATAACAACAGTAAGTGATTAACAGGTTTAAAACTTGTAAACAATTGAAAAGTTACTATTAAAGATATAGTCATAACTTTCATAATGTTATGAATATATATATTTTTTATTTCTACTAAATATATATATATGTTTTTGTTATTAATTTTATAAACATTACTGAAAAAAAATTATACAACAACTTTGACCTGCGATTTGGCCTAATTTGTCGATCAGTTGATGATTGTTTGAAGTAGAAATAAAGCACTTCATTTGATGAAATCAATTTCGTTGATCACCTCCTTCATATTCCAGATTGCATTGATATAGTTATATTTTGCTTTGATTTATTAACAAACATTACTATTTGTTTTCACTCAAAGCTATCAGAAATGATAAAATGTCATTCAAAAATGGTGTATGTTGACAATATTTGATCAAATGTTGCATAATTTTGATATAGCTTATCAAAACAAGTAGTAGAAACGCGAATTATTAAAAAAATTGAAGGTGCTATACTAAAAGCACAGAATTATGTTTTAAAATGTTTAATTAGAATTTGTTTCCTTGATATTTTTTATCTGCAGTATTGATTTTCTAAACTTTATTATCTTCTTAATACTGTAGCAGTTTAATTTTAAATCCTGATTATTTCTGCACTTTATTAGTGAAATATTTTTAATCTATTTATTTTTTAAATCACAAAACGCTTGTGTTATTTAAACTATTGCAATATTTAGCAGAGAATTTATCTATTCGCAATGGATGGAGAGAAGATGGTCGATGGCGGTTATCGATGGGAAAAAGCATATGAAAAGAGTTGGTGAGTTGTTAGTAATAAATGAAAGTTATTCAGTTGAAAATATTATTTGTAAAATAATGAAATAAATGATTGTGTAACATACATATGATATTCACACTGAAGGGAAGTTTTGGAGCAAGATGATTCAGGTTCCATTCAAAGCAGTGTTGCTGCCATCACACATTTGGCTAAAAGAAAGCATATAATTGATAGAGTTAAAGGCGTGCGTCTTGGTATTGTACGTACTAACAGTGAATTATTAACTTTCTCTGTTTAATGTGATTTTTTTTATTTAGTTACGTCACTTATGTATTCTTCTTGATTGTTCAAGTGTTATGATTGAAAAAGATTTGTTGCCATCCCGCTTTATATCTGTAATTAAGGTCAGTACAAAATGTAGAGTTAAATTTTAATAGTTTAAAGTTTTTTCTTATTGAAGGCACTATCCTTATTTGTTGATGATTTTTTTGATCAAAATCCAATTAGTCAGATAAGCATAATTACAGCAAAAGACAAGAAAACAGACAAATTAGTTGATTTTACAGGTATCAGATTTCGGTACATTATTTGTTTAAAAATGATTGTAGTTACGTCTTCTTCAAATTTTAGGAAGTGCCAGGAAACACAAAGAGTTTCTGAAAGCAATAGCTGAAGAAATTCCTAGCGGGGAGTTTTCTCTTCAGAATTCATTAGAAACTGCGAACGAAATGTTAAGGTATGAATTTGATCGAAGTTTGATTGCGGTTAACTTATCTTTGTTGAAATATTTGGAAATATTCTTCAAATTGTGAATATGTAACTTTTCAATACATAGTATTCACATTATTTTTCATAGACATATGCCAAGTCATAGTAGCCGTGAAGTACTTGTTATAATGGGCAGTTTGAGCACTTGCGATCCGGGTGATATAGAAGAATCTTTGGAAGTAAGTTTTATAATTTTTTTGTTACTGATAATTTTTGTATAATTTATAGATTCTGAAAAGAAATAATATTCGTTGCAATTTTATTGCACTTTCTGCTGAAATGTACATTTGTAAACGAATAGCAAAAGCCACGAATGGTACTTTTATATTTTTATAGTTTTTTACTTAAAAAATTTTTCTTTTAATTCAGGGAAATATGCGGTAATCATTGACGAAGATGACTTGAAAACTTTACTTTCAGTGTTTGCACTTCCTCCTGTTGCTACGGTATTTATGATTAGTTGTTGAAATTTGTTGTTGTTTGTTGGATTATTTTCTTTCTTTCTTTAGACACAACTTGGTGCCAATTTGATTAGAATGGGTAATAGTGTTTTTCAAATCATTTGATATAATTTTAATATTTCAAGTTTAGGATTTCCGAAGAGGATTGAAGACGCGAAAAGTTGGTCATTTTGTATTTGGTATGTTGATTTATGGTTAAGTAATGGTATTAATTACGCATTTTTGTAGCCACATGAAGCATGGCGAGGGTATTGGGAAACTTACTTGCGTGGGTTTCATATGTCCGCAGTGTAATTTCAAATATTGTTTTGTTCCTATGGAATGTCAGATTTGTGGTACGTTATTATTCTGACAGAACGATTCTTATTTTGACAGAATTTCGAATGTCTTAAATTCATGCAATTCTTGTTTCATTCAATCAGTTTACATTTTATGAGTACTAATTCGAGGTACGTTGAATTTTAGGTCTTGTTCTTGCATCTGCTCCTCATTTAGCTAGATCTTATCAACATCTTTATCCAATTTTGCCATTCGAAGAAAAAGCCATTGATAAGCATATGAAAAAAGAGTATTTTCTTTAATTTCTTTTCTATTATAAGTAATAGTTTGACTTTTTAAAAGATATGTTTTAAAGTACTGCTTATTTTTTTTATGATTGACTTATGAAAATATGTTGAAAATAAGAACAAAAAGGATTTTAAGCTGTACCATTGCTGTTTATTATTCGAATGAAATTTGAATAGTTTTGATGATAATTATTTTGTTTTCAGATTGTACTGCGCCGGTTGCTTTTCTGCGATTGAAGTGAAGGTAATGTTTGATGTGGTAAATTTAATAATAATGATAATGAAACTTTTTAAGTCATACGTATGTCCAGGTTGTAGACAAGACTTCTGCATTAATTGTGATTTACTCATTCATGAAACAATGCACAGCTGTCCCGGATGCTGATTGTATTTTATTTTGAAACTTGAATGCATGCTTTTCTGTGTCTGTCACGGATCTGTTCCTTATTCTATTACAGATTTTCGGTTAAAATAAGTAATTCAAGAAAAAAAAACAGTTTATCCTGTGATATATTGCTTTAAGTACAAAAAATCAAAATAATGTGAAGATTATAAAGAAGTTTCAATATCGTACTGATATCTGAAATTTGTGTATAGACATACAAACGCAGTAGACATATAACCAAACTTGGTTCATAAATTCTTGAAATCAAAAATATGTAAATGCAAACGGTGCTTTGTATAGCATATCAGTTTACCGTAAATGTATGCATTATGTTTAATGATCAATGAATGTTATACGGAACATCTTTGTCCGTACGGTAAATGGTGTCAAATACCCGACAGGATCAAAGATCATTGTAGCCAAGCGCAACAGGGTCCTTTTGGTTTCGATAGGTCACCTTCCTTCTGGATGGCGGGGCCGGAAAGATACCGCTCCCTCCACTGTTCTTTCATCTACTAAGCTTGCAGGCTGAGGAGAAATGCCCTGGCTTGAGGCAGGAGAAACAAAGTCGATAGCGGGTTTCTACTTCCCGCTGCTTCTGGCGACTCGCATGTCTCAAACTCGAGCACTCCAATAGCGCATGCTGCTTTTGGCAGAACTTACAGACGACAAAAGCCACAGTTTTCTGGGCTTCGCTCCCCTGACCAGAGTTTCTTGGCTTCTCAACCGCACTCAGCGACCGCTTCTCCTCCAATCTCAGATAATTCGTTTTTCTCACGGCATCAGAGAGCTCAACTTGCTCCTGGAGGAACCGTAAGAAGGCTGGTAAATCCGCCACCATGCTGCTCTAGCTTGTCCCACTTGATGCGAACTGAGTTCGGTGGTCCCTCACGCACGGTTGCGATCATGATCTCCGCCACCGAAAGGTCGCCGTTGCGCGGATCCTTTCCCAGCGCCGTCATTGAGTACACCCCTGTGGCATTCATCACAAATCGCGGAGGGTTCAGAGCACCCGACCAAGTTGCGGAAAAATCGGAAAATGTGCTCTCGAACTGCCACCTGAGGACGATCAAAACGCTTCTTGAACCGTTGCACAGCATTCATTCATCTGCAAACTCATACCCTTGGTTTGCTGCCGATGAACCTCGTATTGCATTCAAAAGCTGCACCGGTCAGACACCGACGAAGGTACGCCAAATTCGTCGCGTTAGACAGATCAGCCTGTTCGTGGACGCTGACTTCCAACTGATCCCAGAACTCTTGGAATTTTCTTATGTCACCATGAAATTTCGGTAGTTCCAATCGTGGCTGGCGGACTTTCCATTCTTCTGTCCTTGTGCTCCTAGGTATCTCATCCCTTGCTTGCCTTTCAGTGATCAAGGCCCGTGCCTTTGCCTTGCATTCTCTGAAGCTTCGCCGAAACCTCGACCACTCGTCCATCGCGATGTTCCCCTCATCATCGTCCAGAAGCCGCTTCAAATTCCACTTAAAGCTCTTCGATCTGACGATGGTGCTCTTCCAACATGCGAAGTTGCTCCTCAATCAACGGCACTGCTGCTTCTTCCTCAAGCAACTGGTTTAGCTCACCCAGCAACCTGACCAAGCGCTTCTTGCCGACATCCAGCTTCTTCGGAGGGGGCTGCGAACTCACCTTCGGTATTGTCTTGTCCTACTTCCTTAAGGTTCCACTTCGGCTGAACCTACTATCGGTCTTGGGTGACCAGAATGTTAGCGACAAAACAGTTGTCGCCTGCGAGCTAGTGGACTGTAATTTTAATTCGGCGGTAGGTCAAATCAACAATGATCACCTAACCGCACTCCGACTCACGTTCGGTTCTAAACGTGACACAAAGCAGGATAAACCGATAGAGACGGACATTTTGTTGAACGAAAGTGCAATGAACCACACAAAAAGAACGTTTATCACTGACAGCCACTCCGATAACTACACACATCACTGCGAGCAGCCACACACACTCTACTACTGTAAACTACCGTAATGATCTGCAGGCAGCAGGAATACTGTTGTTTCCATTTTCAACAAAGAAATGGGTACATGCAGTAGAGCACATGCAAATAAATAAATCAATTAACAACTAATAAAATTCTACATAGAGAAATTGCAATGGACTGAATTTAATTTTCTTGTTTATTTCAGGTGAACTTAACACTTATCAGACAAGTGAGTTGATAAAGCTGTAACGGAGTTTCCGTCACAGCAGGCGGGTCGGCCACTGCCTTGTTGTTCTCGGCCAGGTCTTCACCGTCCGAGTTGACCTTACGGCCGCCTACTCTTCTTGAGAAAAGATATGGAGTAAATGATTTATAAAAATGAACATCAAACATTCATTTCAAGTGTTTATTACGCAGTACTACTGACAACCAACAAAAAAACAAGACACGACCGATCGCTCACGAAATCCGCCCACCACCAATCTCTGCCATCTGTTTCCGCACTTCTGTACTCTGCCACCGATCGTCAGGTTCAAATGTGGCTGCTACGGTAGCCCAGTGCTACGGTGTCTTGGTCCATGATCAACTCGGCTTTTCCTGATCTTCCTCCGTTGACTCTGGAATACAGCAGGCATCATCAGCTAGAGGGGCTGTTGCAAAGCGATGAAAAAAAGATTACTGAAAATAATGCAAAATACGTCAATACTTAACTATTCAAACATCTACTAATGAAAAATTATGCTTGATGGTAATATAGTTTACTTTATGGCATAATAAATTAAATTGCTTCGAGTGTTGCTAAAACACTTTTGGTGCAATCATTTCATGATTTGAACTTGATAATATTTTTTCACAGTAGTGAAGATTTTTATTTAAGATTTTGCTGCTCTCTTATTTCTCTGTGAAATGAATTTTATTTCACATTATTGGAATTAATTACTGTTCGAAATTATGTAGTTGTTTTTTTTAAATTTCCTGTTAATTCATTCTTGAATTACGATTAACCATTTTTTATGCGTTAAAGAAGAATTACTTTTAATGCACTTTTTATACAATAAATCTTGTATTTTGTCACTACTAATCTTTTACACTTCTTTATTCTTGATCTGAAATTTTACATATGTGAGAATTTGTTAACTTTTGAAATAGCGGCTTATTCTGATATTAAATTTGCAGTTTATATTTGAGGCATATTACTTTATTATTGTAGTATATATATAGTTTTGTTTATTTTGACGGTTAAGCTTTTATATTAAATCTTGTGTTTGCGTAAAATTTTATGATTCTTTTTAGGTTTTTCTGCATTAAAATGACAGCTCCTGCCGAATATTTTCTGCAACGTCTGTGCACAAAGGACGAATTTGCTCGCATTCAAGCAGCTTACGATTTATATTGGTGCATAAATTTATTCTTTGATGTAGTTATATAAATATCATTTGTAAATCTTTAAATGAAGCATCCAAATCAATTAACATGTTATAAATTTTGAGTTGTGAAATTTCATACTTAGTGAAGTTTTAATTTCACTATTAATATTATTATAAAATAAATGTTTTGCATGCTTTATTTTCTTATTTATTTATTTATTTGTTTAGGTATGTTAAGTGCGAACTGACAGAAGTTCCCCAAGAAGTGGCCAATGCATTTCGTGAGAAATTTGATTTCATTATTCCAGAGTTGTTGACAAGCAATATAAGTGGAGAGCGATCTGCGGCTATATTTGCTATTGGTAATGTCAGATTTTAATTAATGTATTGTTCCGTTGTTGCTTTCATTTGAAAGTAAAAATGTTGCTTTTCACTTTTGCTGTCAGATAACATTTCCAATCTGAAAAATGATGTATTTAATTATTAGCTTTGCTTTTTTATCTTTTCGTTTTGAAAATATTCCAATTTAGTAACTCTTTTTACGTAAGTTATTGTATGGCCGTAGTTTTCATGCCTTTTCAAAATTAATGATTACTTTTGAATTTGTCTGGAGAAAAAATATATAAGTAATGAATTTTGTTATTCATTGCTAAGCTGTAATTTTTACTATTCGAATTAAAAAACAGATCGTTTGATTTGGTGATTTTTAATATACTTTAGATAGCGTACTGTTAATCGCTTTTCTTAAATACGGTATACTGTATAATGTGGACTTTCAAGTTTGTTAATTGTTTTGAAAAAATTTCACGGAAGATTTTTTATTACGTGAAAAATTACTTAAAATAAATTTTTTTTAAAAATAACTAACGCAGTACCTATTATGGTCGTGCATTTTTCTTTCAATAATAATTTTTTCAAACATTCCTCATCTGAAAGTTTTTAGTTTTTATGATTTGTTGAGTTTATTGTATGGATTTTTTATGGCTTTAATTTTTTTTGATAATTGTTTTGTGTTATGTGATTTAATTTGTGATTTCTACATCAGTATGAATATCCATGTGTGCATTTATCAGTTTAATTGTGCAAGTGTTCAATTTTTAGCTTGTTTGGCACAAGGCGATGCGAGCTTTTCTAACGTAGCTCCGACTAACTTGCGCCAAACAAATCCAGCAGGAGTGGCGAGTATCCGCTTTCACCGGTATACGCATTATTTGCGTAACATATTACCTTCATCTGATGCAAATTTGGTGCAGTTAGCTGTCCGAGCTGGTGCTCATTTGGCATTGAGGTTGAGCAACTTGTACACAACTGAATACGTATACTTTGAACTGAAGCGGGCAACGGAATGGCTTCAATCTGCATCAACTGACCGAACAGATAATCGTTTGTCTGCTGTACGAAAATGCTTTATTAAATTTGAACGTATTGTTAATAATTATATAATATTAATGTTAATATTATAGGTGATAGTGATGAAAGAATTAGCCTACATTGCACCTACATTTTTCTACCAGCATACACCGCATTTTTTTGATTGCATTTTTGAAGCTTTGATGGATGGCAAGGTACTAGAAAAAATTTTAGTTATAAAAAGTTATCTTTAATGCCGATTTAAATCTGTGAAGTATTTTTCTCAGCCGCCTTGAAGATTTTACTGATAAAATGTTATGTTGTATGCTTCATAATTTTGATATTTATTTTTTGGAATGGTATGATTTTTTTCATGTATTTTGTTTGAAATCTAGTATTGTAGATTGCTTAAATATGTTAGTATTTTAATTAAAAGAAATTTTTTTCAAAATGAAGTTTCAGTTTATACATTAAAAAGAAACTTCTCAATGTAGGTACAAATTCGAGAAAGGGCGGCTGAAGCGATTCGTGCTGCTCTTGTGGTGACAACTCAGCGTGAGACAAAGTTAGAGCAGAAAATTCATTGGCACAAAGTTTGGAAATTTATTTTCAGATATGATATTCATTTTTTACATTTTTGATATTTTATTTTGCTTCAGCAGTGTTACAATGAAGCCAATAGGTTTTTTGAAGAAGCACGTTCATCACATGCAAATGTTCGAGAGGATCGTGTGCACGGTGGTTTGTTGGTTCTCAATGAATTGTTGAGAAATGCAAATTCTCGTTGGGAGGTTAATTAATTTGGCAGATAAATTTTAGCAGCTGTTGTTGGAACGTTAATCTAATTTGTATTGTGCTTTCTTTTCAGAGAATTATTCAAGAAATAGCAGAATCGAATATTAGTAGATCGGCAATTTTAGCTCACAGTCAAGTATGATGGCTTTGATTGATCATTGTTCGTCCTTTTTTTTGTGGAGAATTTTAAATTTATTTCAGGAACTGCCGAAAGATTTTGATTTCAAAGAGCGATTCACTGATCTTCAAGAAGATGTAATTGCACCACTGGTGTCACCGTCGTATTTCATGAATTATGAAAGTCGAAATTGTCGACTGAAAATTGCAGAAGAATTCAACGAAGTAGTTGTTTGTTATGAAAGAAATTTTTTACGTAGAAGTTTTTTTCTTTGAATAATTACAATTTTAGATATGTTCAAATGTTACTTGGTGTTGCAGTTCCACTAAGGCAAGTTATAATGTTCAGTTGCAGTTGGCTTTGCTTTGTCGACTTGCTGCGTTTGATCCGCAGAAATTTTTGGCCATGTGAGTAAAATGTAAAAATAAACAATTAGCGTAACACTTCTTATTATTAAAATATTGTGTGATTATATGGCGTTAATAATATTTTTTTGATGAAGAATGAGTTTATCCTGGAAATGTTTTTTGATATTTAGAAATTTTGACGACGCAGTGAATTATTTGTGGAGTTGCATGACACGAGAAAAATTGCGTCCTGATTGTCTTGTTGCTATTGGTTTATTTTTTATGGCTTTGAAAGAAGAAATGGTTCCATATCTTCCGAAAGTTTTCGATTTTTTGAACAGTTGCTTACCGACGAAAGAGAGCTTGAGTTTAAAGTATTTTATTTTTTGTTTAAACAATTTTTTAAATTAATTTTGTAGGAAACGACCTGTTGTTGTCGATACAGAACTGTTCACATGTGTGACGTTGATTGTACGAGCAGTTGGCTCACCTCTGGAATCTTTTCTCAAGCCCATGATAGAACCAATGGTACTTACAGGCTTAAGGTACATCGGTTAGGACAAGTGAATTGCAGAAAAATTTCTTTCTTTTTCTTTTCTTACCATTTCGTACTATTTGCTGTTCATTTTAGCCCGAATTTAAAGTTGGCCTGTTATGAGATTACTACGAAAATTCCATCGTTGAAGAAAATAATTGAACAAGGTCTTTTGGAGCAAATCTATTCTGTATTACTTCAGCAAAAGATGCCGAATCTGTTGACTTTGCTTCAACCAATCGAACCTCCAACAAAGCCAGTCGTTGTTACTGATCCGCACATCACTTCTCTTGCTTTGACCATTTTGGGCACATTCCCATTTCAACGATTTACATTGGAATCATTTCTGCGTTTTATACCTGAAGTTGGGCGCAGATGTTATTTTTCTTTTCAAGCCAAATGGTAGAATTTTATTATAATTTTTTATTTTTATTCAAGGGTTATTTTGCCAACGAATATTATGAAATTCGTTTGGAAGCCGTGCGATGTTGTTGTCAAATTTTGCTTCCATTTGTGTCGACATTGACCCCGGAACAAAGTGCTGCACACAATGTTAGCCTGTTGCAGATGGTGAATGAAGTGATCAAGAAAGTTTTGGCAATTGGAATGACCGATTCAGGCAAGTCTGTTTTCATGGAACAACGATAAAATTGATGTATAGTTTTTAGACCGTCGAATTCGTCTGATGGCTTTTCAGTGTCTTACAGATAGCAACGCATTTTGCCTCCATCTTGCTCAGGACGAAGTGTTGAAGTTGATCATGATGGGCTTGCAGGATGAAGACTGCAGCGTCCGAGAGAAGATTATTCATCTGTTGGGAAAGTTGACCAACGTCAATCCTGCATATTGCGTGCCTGCTCTGAGGCGTATTTTGATGCAGGTAAATGGTGCCTATTTTTTTTACTCTTGTCACTTGTGTGTAATTTCAAATATTTCACATCTAGCAAAAAGTGATGGGAGAAATTAGAGTATATATATTTTTTTTGATGTGGTAAAATTAAAAAATGTTTCAGATAATCGAAGAAATGAGTTTGAGTGGTCTCAGTCGGAATGAAGAACAGAGTGCTAGATTGTTCAGCTGTTTGGTCAGGTGTGCGCCTAATTTTGTCAAACCGTATGCAAAAACCGCATTTGAGGTGAGTAGAAAATATCTCTGACAAGAATTTTTAAACGTCTCTTTACATGATAAACCGCAGACGCTTGAAGCGATAAATTGGTGTCAGTTTTTGAAATTTCCTTTAAAATAATGATATTAAATAATAATAATAACTTATTTTTTTTAAACAAAAATTAATTTATTATTATTTATTGAATAGGTGTTGTTGCCAAAATTGAAAGATTCTGATACTAATGGTGACGTGGTGGTCAGTTTTCTACGAGCACTTGGTGATTTGGTGGAGGTAAGTTGAAGTTAAAAATGCCAACTTTAGTGCATCATTATTATTCAATTTTGTGTTTCACAAATCTTTTCACATATTTTTTTTTTATGTCACATACGGTTATTAATATGAACAGAGTCGTTTCATTTCTTATATATCTTTTGAATAAATATTTACCAACGAACATTCATGTGTTAAATTCTGTTGATATGTAAATAATTATTTATATTTTCAGTTCTGATTTATTGGTTAATCTTTTGGTTGGCATTTCTTTTAGCTTATGCCTGATAAAATTGAAGGCTATTTGGATGCGCTTCTTCCAGTTTTGATTCAACTTGCTCAGGATACAGTGTCAGCTGCAAAACGAAAAGCAAGTTTCAATTTAAAAGAAAAAATTAAGAAATAACAATAAAATTCATTTACATAATCCAAATTATTCAATGATATTTAGCAATTGTTTTATGTTTTCATAAAATGCAGATTTTTTTTTATTTTTGTCGGTTATGTAATGCAGTGAACTGAAAAATAAACTTGTTTATTAGGATCATTTAATTTATTTTTAAAGAAAATTCAATTTGTAATCTGAATTGGAAACTGTTTCTTTTTTCAAGTTATTTTTATCGTTTATTATTTATATTGTATAATTTTAAGTTTTAGTTGAATATGTCACAAATGTTTATTTGTAACGTTTCTAAATTTTTTTATTTTAGATTTAAATTATTCGCATGATAATTTTAGGCATCGATGTGGGCTCTGAGTAAAGTGATCGAGTGTACGGGCTTTGCTGTAGAGCCGCATAAAAGGTATCAGGATTTATTAGATTTGTTGTTGCGCACATTGAAAAGCGAACAATCACCCGACATTCGTCGTGAAGTAACTGATTGTTTATCAGTGATTTTTGGGATGATATAATAAAGCAGACATGTATAATTGCAGACTATACGTTTGATTGGTTTCATTGGCGCGTTAGATCCGTACAAGCAGAAGGCCCTCCATACGGCTGTTGATCTTGCATCCAATTGCACAGGCTTGGCTTTGTCTCTTCCACACATTAAAGATATCACGGACCGACGATTAGGTTTGAAAAATTCCATGTTGTGAAGAGAAAAGTATGCATATGTAATGGTGAATAATTGAACAACGTTGTAGAGATTTTGCAATGGTTTCACTGGGAAAGATGTTCATTGGAACAATTTTATCCTACTTTTGCTATTATTAATTTGATGTCTATTCTGTCTGATTCAACATACAATCAGCAGCTGCTGACGGCTGCTGTTCACAGTTTAGTTTTTATTTATTATTCATTGAACGACAAAGGCTTGACGGCTTTAGATCAAGTTTTTCCTACACTGGTCAATATCATTCGAAATTCTGATCCATCTATGCGAGAGGTAAATGAGAAAGAACACTTTGACGATTTTCTGATATTTTATGATCTTTTTCTTTGTGCAGTTTCTATTCCAACAATTGGGATACTTGGTCTCAGTGGTTAAGCATCACGTCAGGCCATTTTTAGATGATATTTTTTCTTTAATCAGGGTGCGTTCATTTTGCAAAAGTAAACCTAAACTCAACACTTATCTCAACAAAGTTTCAGGATTTTTGGACCACCAAAACGCAAATGCGATTGACAATAATTCTATTGGTGGAACAGCTTGCTGCCGCTCTTGGTTCACAGTTCAAGCCATACGCGGCATCAATTATTCCATCAATGCTGCGCATATTCTTACACGACACTAGCGTCGGGCGTAGCGTCACGTCAAAATTACTCGATGCATTTAAGAAGACGAGCTTCATTTTGGAAGACCATTTTCATTTACTTTTACCACCGATACTGTCATTAGCTGAAAATGTTGAAGTGCCGATCGACGTTCGACGGTAATTTGTTGGATTTTATCAAATCATTCGATTATTTATTCAATTACTCTTTATAACAAATATCTAACATTTAGGCATATTTAATGTTAATTTTTTTTTGAATTCAGCGTTCGATTTAACAATTATACTGTTTAATGATGAGTGTGAAATCAGTGCAATTGTGCTGTTTTTTATTTAGTTATTTTTTCATTGATTTTCATGTTATTATTAATTTTCAATACGTTGCATAGATGTGTAATAATGATGTTTCCATTTGAATACATGCATCGCATTTATTATCGTGAAGTAGCAGGGAATGATGATGTTGTACAACTGTTTTTTGCATTTCAGATCCGCAATAGAGACGATAGACGTTTTTGGCGAAACTACATCTTTGTCAAATTTTGCTTGTCGCACTGTGCAGACAATGGTGCGTGTTATTGATAGTGAACCAGAATTGCGCTTCGCTGCTATGGATTTGTTTTGCACGCTCATTTTGCATCTTGGTGAAGATTTTTTACCATTTTGCCGAGTCATAGACCCTTGTCTTGAACGTAACGATGTTGTACACGAAAGATACATCAGTTTGATTTTGAAAACAATGGAGGTAATAGTAGTAATGCAGTGGACTATTTCAGTAATTATTTATGATGAAATTGAAAGAAATAATAATTTATCACTGCTGTGATATGTATTCTTAATTTTATTTTCATTTTTTATTGGATCAAAATATTATTCTCGTTGCATTGCATGTTATTTCAGTTGCACAATTGTTGTTATTTTTGCTTTACAGATTGGCAAAATTAATCCTACGGAGGAAAAGTTTTACAAGGCTATGGTACGTGGAAGACGTTGTTTGCTTGCTAAACAGCAGCAAGTGATGCAGATTGAAGTGCGAAAAGTTGTTTGCAATGTAGAGCAGCTGAGGAAGGTGAGTAATCAGATTGGGAATTTTAAAATGTTTACATTTTAATGTAAATGAGTTGCAGATTTGGTTGACAAATCGATGTGTATCAAAAGAAGATTGGATTGCTTGGTTAAAGCGATTTAGCATTCAACTGTTGAAAGAGTCTCCAGTTCCTGCCCTGCGCTCTTGCTACAGCGTGGCTGTGAATCATTATCAATTAGCCAGGTATACGCAAAAGATGCTTTTATATTTAATAATTATTGAGTTGTGTTATTTTATTTTATTGGTGATGCAGTGATTTGTTCAATTCGGCTTTTGCTTCTTGTTGGCCTGAGTTGAACGAAACTTACCAGGACGAGTTGATAGAGACTTTGCAGTTGGCATTGTCTGCATCAGAATGTCCTGAAATAATACAGGCGATTTTAAATTTGGCTGAATTTATTGACCACACTGAAAAGGTAAATCGAAATTTGCAGCTGCTGTACATTATTCTATTTTGAATGCATTTTTTCCAGGGTCCACTGCCGATAGATCCAAAATTGTTGGGCGAGAAAGCGTTAGAAACCCGCGCATTTGCAAAAGCACTGCGCTGTAAAGAAGCTGAATTTTATAACGAAGTAACGCCTGAAGTGCTCGAATCTCTAATAAGGTTTCTTTGTTGACACAATGCACTGGGCAGGTTTATTCAACGGTTGTGTGTTTTCAGTATCAACAACATGTTGCAGTTGCGTGAATCTTCGATAGGCATTGTGGAAATTGTTCGCAAAAGGGGTATAAAAGTTAAGGTGAGTGAATCGATGTTGTTCATAATTTTCTGACCAACTTGGTCGATAGTTTTACGAAGAAGTTCATTTTTTTAGGATACTGAAAGATGGTATGAAAAATTGAACGACTGGGACAAAGCGTTAGAAGCTTACGAAGCTAAGCAAAATCAGTTTCCAGATGACATGGAATTGACTCTTGGTCGGATGCGTTGTTTGGAAGCTTTGGGCAATTGGTATTGGAGAATTTGCATTTTTATTGAATAACTTGCGTATAAAAGAGTATTTTATTGATTAAAGTATTTTTTCTACTTGCGCGCAATAGGTCGAAGGTGAATGAAATTGTTGAAAAGAAATGGCAAAGCAGCACGGTTGAGTATAAAGAGAAGATGGCTCACATTGCTACGTGTTCTGCATGGGGATTGGGTAAGAGAGAGTAGTTTGACTTTTTTGACTTATTAATTGTTATTACTATTATTAATCAAGTGAAGTATTACGCTTTGAGGTGGAATTTTTATAGAATTGATTTTAATATTAAAAGTAAAAGTAAAGTGCAATTGTTAATTTTTCGTTTTATTCAAGGAAAATGGGAAGCGATGCAGGATTACATAGCCGAAATTAGTCAGAGTACTGTCGAAGGTTGTTTTTATCGTGCAGTTTTGGCAGTTCATCACCAAAATTTTTGCGAAGCTCAGTTTCGAATTGATCAAGCTCGAGATTTGCTTGACAACGAATTGACGGCTATGTTGGAATTTGATCTTTATTAATTTTTCTTTTTTTTGTATATAATTGTTATTTTTTCTTGTTTGCAATTTAGGCTGTCAGAAAGTTATAGTCGTGCGTATGATTCTATTGTTATGGTGCAGATGTTGAGCGAATTGGAAGAGACGATTGATGTGAAAAGAAATCCAGAGAAACGCAGGATCGTTCCCAGCGTTTGGTGGAATCGTTTGCAGGGCTGTCAAAGGTCAGTTGAAGATTGGCAAAGAATTTTACAGGTCCGCTCATTGGTCTTGACTCCTGACGAAATGCGTCAAATGCTGTTAAAGTTTGCCTCGCTGTGTCGTAAAAGCGGAAAATTAGTACGTTTAATAATTGTAGATGAAATTAATTTGCAAATGAACACTTTTCAATCCACTGTTGTTTTGGTGCAAGTAAAAAAGAAAATTTTTTTGCATGAGCATTTTTAATAATTTAGGCGGTTTCCAGACGCACAATTCTAACTTTGATGGATTGTGATCCAGATTCATGCGCTCCAGTAAAGTTGCCGTTCGAACGTCCGGAAGTGTGTTATGCCTATTGCAAACAGTTGAATTGTGAAGGCAGAAGGGTGAAATAGTGAAATTTTGCCGATGATATTTGTCAATTTTATTGCGTTTGCAGGATCTTGCGTTAAGTCAACTGCAGCTACTTTTGGAGTATGGGTTTAAAAAGCCGGCTACTTTGCCCGCTGAATTGCTGAGTTTGAAGGCGAGGTGCGTTGTTAAGTTTTCTTGTTGGAAATGTTATTTCTTGATTTCAACTATATTGCAGATGCTTTCTGAAGTTAGGCCAGTGGAGTGAACAGAATTTGATCAATGAAGACAGTCCTAATGTAGAAGTGATGCAGCATTACATGTACGCGACAGAATTAGACAGCAAAGCTTACAAGGTGAACAGATATTATTTATTAGTATTGTCCGATTTGATTGCAGTATTTTATTGATATTCTTCATTTTCAGCCGTGGAATGCATTAGCTTGTGCTAATTTCAACGCACTGCTTTATTACAGGCAACGAGCTCCGATTCCTTTAATTCAGTGCCAAAACGACAGTGGTGATTCTCCGTTGAAGCCTTTGAATCCAAACTTGCTAGTTCCAGGCACTGTGGTAAAGTGCTTTGTTGTTGTTTTGTAAGAAAGGTTTTTTTTGAATAAAAGATATTTTTTAGCCAGATGACAGTGTGATTACAATGTATGCTGTGCAGGCGGTGAAATGTTTTTGTCGAGCGGTGATGCTTTGTCACGGAAATAGTTTGCAAGATACCCTCAGGCAAGCATTCATTCAGTTTTGTTTTGCAACTTTGATCTGTTGTGAGTAGCGTTTTTATAAATGAGTGAAACATTTCTACGATGAAGCAAGTAGTTTCGTGTTGAATTTTGACATTGTCATTGTGAAAAAGAGATTGGAAAAGTTTTTTTGTGTGTTTATGTTTTATTTTGCCTTTTTTCAGTACTGTTTGGTTTTCATTTTTCGCCTGAGATTATGTTCTGTTAAAAGTTACGGTTATCATTGTTTTTGTGGATTTTGTTTAGACTGCTCACTCTTTGGTTTGATTATGGTCACATACCGGAAGTGTACGATACATTGATAAGTCGAATCAAAACTGTTCGAGTGGAGACTTGGCTTCAAGTGATTCCACAGCTTATTGCAAGAATTGATACTCCTAGGCACTTTGTTAGTCATTTGATTATAGAAATTCTAATGGATATTGGCAAAAATCATCCACAGGTTTTTTTATTTTATTTTTGTTTTGTTTGATTGATGTAATTTTCACCATTTTCTCTTTTACATAATACTGAAATAGCGCTTTGTTTTCATATTGGATTAGGCGTTGATTTATCCACTTACGGTAGCATCGAAAAGCAGCAGTTCTGCTAGGAGGCAGGCGGCAGATCGCGTTTTGAAACACATGAGCGATCACTCGCCAAATTTAGTTCAGCAAGCTTCGATGGTATTAGTTGATTTTGGCCTGACATTTGTCAATTCATTCTAACATCATCATAGGTCAGCGATGAGCTTGTCCGTGTGGCAATACTTTGGCACGAGCTTTGGCATGAAGCTTTGGAAGAAGCTAGTCGACTATTTTTCTCAGATAGAAATGTCAAAGGCATGCTGGATTTGTTGAATCCATTGCACGCATTGATCGAGCGTGGGGCGACCACAATGAAAGAGCAGTCATTCAATCAGGTAAATTGATCATTTAAAAAAGAAACATAAGATGCATTTTGGCGTTGTTGACAGTCAACATCATCATTCGTGTGTTAGGCTTATTACCGAGACCTGAAAGAGGCGCAAGAACTGTGCATAAAGTTCAGACAACGTGGTAATCTTCGAGACGTAACCCAAGCCTGGGATCTATATTACAACGTATTCCGACGTATTACTAAGCAGCTTCCTTTGGTAAATAATAATTTGCGCTTTTGTGCGAAGCGAACTTACTTACACTGTTATTTAATTCAGCTTTCGGCACTTGATCTCCAATATGTCTCACCGAAGTTATTGAAATGCAAGAATTTGGAATTGGCCGTGCCAGGCACGTACGATCCATCTCGTCCATTGGTCTGCATTCAGAGTGTACAACGCAGTTTGCAGGTGATTGCTTCAAAGCAACGCCCTCGCAAAATTTGCATTAACGGTAAAATGCGTCAATAGCAATAACACTGAAACAGGCATTTATTTATTTATTTATTTATTTGGTTTAGTAATTTATTTTTTGGACAAGAATTTTTTTCAAATCTCCGGTCTCAGTTTTATATTCACAGAAAAACGTTGAATGTTTTTCATTATTTCTTGAGAAGTAGAAATAGAATTTTTTTGTGTTATTTTAAAAGTAATTAAATTTAACATACAAGGGAAAATGAATGTGGAGAAGAGAATTCACACGAGTACTTTTAGAATTCACACTGTTAAAAGTTGTGGATTTGGAAGGTGTTGTTAAAAAAAGTTTGATCCAATCTTAGGAAGCGACGGTCAGGAATATTGGTTTTTGCTCAAGGGACATGAAGATACTCGTCAGGATGAGCGGGTTATGCAACTGTTTGGTTTAGTGAACACAATACTGCTTCAAAATCCGACCACTTGCAGATTGAATTTGACAATACAAGTAAGTATGCCTGCCGTACGACATTGGAGTTGTTTGTTTGTTTGTTTGTTGTTCATTTGCGTACTATTTTGTCTTTTTAGCGATATTCTGTAATTCCGCTTAGTCCCAACAGTGGTTTGATCGGTTGGGTTCCTAATTGTGACACGTTGCACGCTCTGTTACGCGACTACAGGGAGAAAAAGAAAATTTTATTAAATCTCGAACATCGAATCATGCAACGGGTAAATAAGAATTGTTGTGAACGAATTGTCACCGTGCGCATCGTTTTTCCACTTCATTAGTGAGAATGATTGAAAATTTCAGGTAGCCCCTGATTATGATCATCTGCCTCTGATGCAAAAAGTGGAAGTTTTTGAATTTGCTTTGGAACACACGCCCGGCGACGACTTGCAAAAAATTCTTTGGCTCAAGTCACCAAATTCAGAAGTTTGGTTCGACCGGAGAACAAATTACACTCGGTCGCTGGCCACCATGTCCATGGTGGGTTACATTTTGGGTCTTGGAGACAGGTTCGATTCGACTGATTTTGCAAATTTATTTGTTCACAAATTCTCCTCTTTTCTACAAACTGATTGACAGCATTTCAGACATCCTTCAAATTTGATGCTGGAACGAATGAGCGGCAAAATTGTACACATCGATTTCGGTGATTGCTTTGAAGTGGCGATTAACAGGGAAAAATTTCCAGAAAAAATCCCGTTTCGTTTAACGCGGATGCTGATCAACGCGATGGAGGTGAGCTGCAATGACAACAGTGTTGTTCAAGCGTGTGAAATTGGCATTTTGGATTTTCCATTCAGGTCACAGGGGTTGAGGGCAATTTCCGTTTGACTTGTGAAAAAGTGATGTCTACCCTTCGTGCAAACCGGGAAAGCATCATGGCAGTGTTGGAAGCATTTGTTTACGATCCGCTGTTTAGCTGGAAATTGATTGAACGTAAGTGACGAAGCATTGTTAATAGTTGTGTGCGTGTGCGCATGTGCTGGTGTTCATGTGTGTATTTGGTGTATGAGTGCGTGCGTGCGTGCGTACGTGCGTCATACATAGGTTTTTTGTTGTTCAGTAATTTGCTTTTTTTAAGGTGAACAGTTTGAACGTAAAACAAAAAATGGTAAACTGTTTATTTTGCTCCTATGAATAGCAAATAATTTATAAAAATTTTATCACTAATGTTCAAACATCTTTTTACAGTGAGTCTTAGCGATGATGACGCTATTTCTTTATTGTCCGGTGGTCCGGGTTTTCAACCGTCAGAATTTGTAAGCAGAAAAGCTTTGGATATTATCCAACGTATTCGTGACAAGCTGACAGGTTTGTTTGGAAATTTTTTCACAGAACCTAATCAACAGCTTCAGAATTTTACGTTTTCTTGTTCCACTTGACATCCTATTTTAGGGAGGGATTTTTCTTCAGCCTGCCCAACAACATCCAAATCGTTAACTGTTCAAGCCCAAGTGGACTTGCTCATCCAGCAGGCGTTGTCTCATGAAAATCTTTGTCAGTGCTATATCGGCTGGTGCCCGTTTTGGTGAAACGTGATTTTTCTTCTGAAGTTTGAAGTCTGAAGCGAACCAGCAAAACTGAAAGTTCAAAGTTTTTCTTTTTCCAAAGTTTGTCTAAAGGATTGCTTTTAATCCAACTTCGGACGCCCGTGGTTCAGTTTCGGAACATTTGCTTTGTTCTTCCTTGGCTGTTGCTAATTAAAAGAAAAATGACTTTTATCGCATGTATTTTATCCGTAATTGCGTGTTTTTTTCATTCACAATTAATTTGCTTGTACCCATTTATTTATGAGCAGCATATTATTTTTGAGCACTACTGAAAATGATAAAAGAACTCTTTGCAAAGAAATAAAATTAATTTTTTTTGAAATCATGTGCAACAAAACCAGTACAAAACAGTACGGTTGTGAACTTTCTGCTAAGTACAGACCATTTATTATGTTTCGACCACTTCTAAGGAAAACAAAAATTACCCATTACTCATTATTTCAATAAACCTTTGTAATTAATTATAATTGAAAATATTCCAGTCCAGGCCTGTTCAAACAATTTAACAATGCATCGAATATATAAATTCATTTGCTTTGTGCACGTTGAGCTTCCATCCTAACCATTCTTCGCGTCACATATCCAGTTGATCTTCACATCGTACTTTCCTGGTCAAATGGCCAATACGTATGGTAAAATCACAAGTTCACCACAACCGATTATTTATAGCAATTAATAGCTGCATAATGGATATCGCTCATCAAGTTTTCAAAGCTGGCCATAAACAACCGACTGTTTTGTCGCATATTCAGCTAATGACAGCGACTCTTAACCATTTGATGGATTGTTGGGGTGTAGCCCACCTGAGGGGGGTCTTTTTTTCGTCGCATTCT
This sequence comes from Trichinella spiralis, assembly GCF_000181795.1. Classification (NCBI taxonomy): domain Eukaryota; kingdom Metazoa; phylum Nematoda; class Enoplea; order Trichinellida; family Trichinellidae; genus Trichinella; species Trichinella spiralis. The sequence continues at coordinate 852,353 of NW_003528496.1, forward strand.
GTCAATTTTCATTTTTATACTCTCTACTTTATATAATTTTTATACTTGCCCTTTATTTAAATTGGAGATACTTTGATACTATCATGTACAGCATTCTTCGTACTATCCAATAAAACAAATTTCATAAAAACTGAACATACTTCCAGCTTTTTACACGTGTTTTTATAAAGTGAGGTGGGCCACCCCCCAACAGTCCATCAAAGGGTTAAACAAACATCGAGAAGGTCTAAAAGCACCGACAGATACTCATGAAGCATATTGTATTTATCTATGGGGTTGATACCCTTCTTGCTAACCTACTCTATAAAATCCTCAGAAACTTTATCCCAGATTCTATGGAGCACACGAACCTGGACCACATTCAAAAATAATCAACGTGGTAACCTCAGAGCACTTTAACTACTACAAACATGCGGATTATTTCAGTATAATCATCAAAAAAAAGCGAAAGTGTTATGTGTCAACATATGTAGACAGGTGCCCGGAATATGAATAGCAAACATGAAACAATCGTTAGAAGACGTCATAGATAAAAAAAATTAGCTGTGCAGATGGAGCATAAAAATTTATCGATAGTTTTGGAATGAATAACGCTAATTATTTTTATTTAAATCACAGCACTGCTCTAAACATCATTTGGCTACATATGTAGATAGGTGCCCAAATTAGGGTTAAAAATATGAGTGATTTTCAAGAATAGCTTTTTGAATTCTTTTTGAATCTTAGAATGAATGCATTTAACATGCAAACGATATTTTGAAAATGATGCAATTTTCTGTTGAATGATTCATAATGTCTAAATAACCATCTTTTTATTATTTTAGTAAATGAAATTAATTGTGAAAAAATTTATTAATATCTAACAAATGGGGTATACGGTAAACAGTGCATAAATATATCATAAGTAATGTACTTGATTAACACTTAAGCAAACAGAAAGCAGCTAGATGAAAATGAAATGCACTTTTCCTAAATAAATATGCAATGAATAAACATATTTCAATGTTTAATACTGAATATTCATATATAGGCTAATTTCATAAAATTTGGCTTACCACCTCTAAATTACGTGATATATCAAGCAAATGCACAAAACATTGCGCTGTTATTTCCATGAACAATGATAATGATTTTATAAAAATTACAATGGGAAATTAAATATAAAACAAAAAATCAAATATCAAAAATTAAATTTCAAAATCAATAAAATTTGTAGTAGAAATAAGAAGATACAAAGACCTAAAAATAAGATCTTGGAAATTAGAATGGGGATACTCTGCACCTTCGTAAACTGAGCATCATAAATGAATATAAGTTAAATATTAATAAACAAAAATGCAAACAATATCGCTTTTCATTATTAGACTTGAAGTAAATGCACTGAGATAAATTTGAAGAATGATGGCAGGTTAACTCTGCGTTATCAGTGCTACTATGTGTAAAAAACATCTCATATTGGTACTAGGATACTCCTCAATGAAATAAATGATGTCGAAGCAATGAAATTTTATGATTGAAAATACGCCTTCTTAATTATAACATTCGTGTTTGCTTATCATATTTACATTATTGGTTGTCGTTGTACGTGCAGTAAATAAGACGTTAATGCTTCCTGCAAACTGTTTACTAGCCGCGCATTACAGATGAACAAACATTCTCAAACATTACTTATTTTCCATTGTATTGGGAAATAAAAAAGTAAACAATATTAATTATGGATATTTTGCTTCAAATAATTTCATGTAGCATTTTTTAATTGTTTTGGATGTATTTTTGCGTTAGTTAGTCATTTCACTGCATGCCATTTGCAGTACGTAATATTTGCTAAATAGTTGCATTCTTGACTTACAGTAACAGAAAGTAAGACGTATGAAAACTAACTATCAAATACCTTTCTGCTATACCAGCACAAGCTACACAGCAGTTTGATTTAGACTAAAAAAGTAATAAGTGAATTATTGACACGAAATAATTTACGGAAACACAATAAATATATTCGTTTCATAAATCGGTTAGCTTTTGATTCATGCGCATTAAATCTAAAGTTATATATTTATTGCTTTATCAAAAATGAATTAATTATACAATGACATCAGATCAGAAAATAAATATGTAAAGCATACATTCAGTCATATATATATATTACAATATTCTAGCAGAAAACATGATGCGCAAAAATCTGAAATTCTCTCAAAAAATGAATTTTACTCTTTCAGTATTGTTGATCAGTGTTGCAGCATTATCAGCGTTGGTATGAAAAACCATTTTTGAAAATTGAATAACTCTTGAGTATTAACATAATTTGTGCACTGCACTGTATAACTTGTATTGAGTTCAGTGCTAAGTTTATTATTCGTGTAATTCTGGGCTCTATGGAGCATTAATTAATGATAATTATTTTTTAATCTACAAAAATAAATGAAAATTTACATTAGCAAAATGATAAAGTAAAATTTACAGAAAGGCGCCGCTGCATCACCGCATAAAATTTAAAATCTTAATGAAATAGCAACATTTACTTTCTATTCAAATTAATGCTGCATAAATATGCATATATATGCTTTTAAAAATATATCGAATTTCAGGTGAACAGCATTATTTTACTATTAACAGCTTTTCTTATTGAATTTAATTCATTAATCATTGTAACTAATGTCTTGTATAAAATTCTATTACCTTAGTTTTCACAGATGTCATATATTAAACGTCTAAAATATTAAGTAATGCTTGCAAACTTCTGATGCTGAATGAATGTTTAAATATTTCAAATTAAAGGCCCATGAGTTGGAAACACTGGACATTTCTGGGTCAACATCTATTTTAACATTGCTGAATGAAACGAGCAAAAGCCCGGTTTGTGTCAATCCACAGCCCATTGAACAAACTGTTGGAAAAATGTTGCTCACAGAGCAAAAGGTAGAAATAACTGAAGACCTCAATTCTGCGGATGCACTGGTTGTTATGAAGCAGCTGAATTCCTATGTAAACAAACATGTGAAAGGGAAAATATACTACAAAATTACTAAAGTGATTAAAGCAGAAAAGTGCAATGCGCCTGAAAGCAACATTCATGTACTTGAAATAGAAATTCAGAAAACCACATGTGAAAAAAAAGACGTATGTTAAATTATATATATGAATTTTATTATTAGAAATTATTTTCTAGAAAAATTATTTTTTAATATTTTTTCCATAGAAAATTATTTTCCAATATGTCAAACTTTTTTCATAGATTTATCAGAAAAATGCTTATAAAGTAATGTTCATAATGCAAAACTATTTTATCAGCTTTAAAATTTTTACTTATAAAAGATCTCATATTAATGATACTTCTTGCAGAACAAAAATTGTTTGAGAAGTATATTTGAGAAATTTGTAAACCATCTAATGGTACTGTAAATTATAACAATCATTTGTACTTTTGCTTAGCTGAAGGAAGGGGAATCAGATGACAAATGCCATGTGAGAACAGGCGTTGAAGTTGTGGATTGCCTCTGGACTGGAAGACTCATCGGAACTGCAGTTGCTGAAAGCCAAGGCCTCATTTGCAATGATGGACCTTATGTGAGAAAACAATATAAAAGCAACTCAATTAATACTTTAATTTCTTTAAAAATTTAGAACTTCTTCAAGCAAAATGAATTTCTATGTCACTTGTTGAAATACGATGATACAGATGTAAGTTTTCAAAATGTTTTGCGTTTATGGTGTGTCTAAACTGATTTTACTGAAGATGAGAAGGGTGGATATAGGCCCAAAACACTGGAAATGGGGAAATAAATTATTTGCATACGCACCACCTGATTTTTCTGCTGAATTTGAAGATGATATCCCATATGATGATTTTGATCCATCAGAAAAGTATATAATTTTGAATTGCGTTTCATTTCTTATTCAGTTGTTATAGTAAATCATTAGCAAAATTCAACAAAATGGACCAATCTGTTGACAGACGAAGCATAAACGGGCATTACAAGGTAAGGAATGGTCGTCCACTTTGTCCTGTTGGTCGTACAGGATTACAGGGTCGTGGTAAACTTCCAAGATGGGGACCGAACTTTGTCCTTGCTGTAGTTGTTGACAGGTAATTGACTTTTATGGTTTCAATGCATCTAACAATAGATTTCAAAATATCATTTATGGTAAATGTTAAATAATGCTAAGCGTTTCATTGCTTCATTACACAATGAAATGATAATAATTTTGCTAGAAATTAAATGACACAAATATTTTTAATTAAACAGCGCTCTTTGAAATTTGCAGAAAGCTGTTGAATTTACTTGTGCTCTACAATTTAAACGCTTATTTGAAACATTTATGAATGGGAAAGTTCATAAAAATATCTAATAATTCACCCTGGAAACATCACATTTTTTGAAAATTAATTCTTTTGAAATAATTTTAGTGGTGTAGGTCATGTTGTGGATATATTATCAACAACAATAGCTGAAGGACCATTCTCCATTCCTACAGTAAGCTCTTTTATATTTATATACAAATTTGATAAAAAAAAGCAGTAGATCTCGGCACGTTATTTTGTTTTGATTAACATGCATACATCACAAAATTTATTTGCAGTTCTTCATTGATGATTACAGTAAAGAAGGCATTGAAGCTAAATTAGAAGAAATCATAATTGCAAGCAAGCCTAGAAATGGATTTTCTAGAATGGAAATTCACTCTTTGGTCAAAACAGCGATGGAAAATGCCCTTATCGTAAAATTAATAAAAGAAAAACGTGCATATTTATAAATTATTCAAACTTTAGATAAAGCAAGGCTTTACTCCTGATTCCCGCAATACTGATAATGCATGGACAGAAACGATAGCAGTGCAAATTAGTGATCCAATGAAGCAACATATAGGTAAATTAAAATTTGAACCACAAACCAAGCACAACACAGTGGAGTGGAGAACAGTAGACGAGAAATCTCAAAGTGAACTAAGAAATTATGTAGAACGTTCGATTGGGGAAGCAAGATTTAATGAAGTTGTAAACAAAAGTGACATGAAATCATCACTGAAAAACATAATAACAGCTCTAACTGGATACACTTTACGTGGGCTGCGTTTTATTGGTGGAGTAATTTATGGCGTATGCGTTGGAATACTTGTACCAGTAACGGCAGTAGTCACTACTTTAATCGGTTTGGCAATTTTTGCAACACTGCGGCTGAGGAAGAAGCTAAAATCAAACTAAACAAGATTCACATTAACTACTATAGCAATTATTTACAGTTAAAGTCAGAAAAAAATTCAAATATAGAAAATGTTGTGATAAATGCCACAAATGTGTTGTAATAAACATTACCATTCCAAATGAAGTTCTCGATTTCCTACATCAAACTGCCTGATGCTATGTAGTATGTGACATCCAAAACGTTTTTTTGTTACTAACAATGTGAGCAAACTTTTTATTGGTAATTCAGATTTGAATGAGGCAAATATGTTTAGCAATTTTGAATTTTTTATACGCTTGATAATTTTGACCAAATTTCAGGTTAAATTTTTTCTTTAAATTTGATTACATTTTATTATTGAAATGTAGATGTAAAATTTTTCAAAATATGCCATTCATGTAGGCAGTGGTTCGCAAACTTTTCTGGACTGCGACCCACTTTGGACTACTATAAGTTTTTGCGACCCACCGGTTTGCAATGCATTTTTTAAAAGGCAAGGATATATTTCAGTAAAACATATAAGTTTTATACTTTTAAATTTTTTTAATGAATACATCTAATTTTAATGTATATGTTTGTTAGTGAGATGCATAATGCGGTGTATGCGAACAATTAGCATGTTTTCCGTTTTGACTGTGACTTCTTCGACGTCCACACTGATATGTGTTAGTTTTAGACGCAAGTTGTTGGATAATTGCAGCTTATTTCGTAATTTGGTGTTAATTCCAATCATTGCTATAAATCCAATTTTGCACATGTACGAAGTAGTAAAAGAAAGCAGCACTTTTAATGCTGCGGTGGAAAGAGTTGGATATGTTTTGTACTGATAGCCAAAACTGTATTAATCTCTTACGATCAAAACTCATTTTAAGCGAATAATCTTCAGACAAATCGATTAATTCTTCGTCTGCCTTCGTAAATATGCCAGTAGCCACAACATCACTCTGAAATGGACTCACAATACAGATATTTTTATCACAGAATTTCATTTCTTCACTGAAGTAATAATCAAAACTTTCTTTCAACGAATCTAGAAGTGCAACTATCATATTAAGAAATTAAGTTCTCATATAGTGTCGCTTCTTTTTCGACGATGAAAGTCGCCAATGTCTGGAAAGAACAATAATTTCCGTCTTTAACATTTTTCCATAAATAAAGTTTTTTCATAAAACCCTGAATCTTATCATGTACTGAAAATATGTCAGCTGCGTCCATCCCTTGTAGATATAAATTTAGTTCATTTAAATTCGAATATATGTCTGCCAAATAAGTGAGCTTAAGAACGAATTTCTCATCCCGCAATACTTTCGAGTAATCACTTTGTCCTTTCAGAAATATTGCAACTTCTTTGCGGAGTTCAACAAGTCTTGTTAGCCCTTTACCCCTTGACAGCCAACGCACTTCAGAATGGAAAATAAGAGATTTGTGGCAGCTTCCCATCTCTTCGCACAGTTTTTCAAATAAGCGAGACCGTAAAGGTTTACTCTTAATGAAGTTGATTATTTTCACGGCAGTGTTTAAAACATTTTTTAAATCGTCTGATATAGTTTTTGATACCCATGCTTCTCTATGAATGCTACAGTGAGTCCATGAAGCATTAGCACTTTGTTTAAGAACGCGTGTCACAATACCACTGTTCTTACCACACATTGCCCGTGCACCATCCGTACATATACCAACACAGTTCCCGCAGTCAGCTCCTTCGATTTTACATAAGCGTCAAGAGTTTCAAATATTTCCTCACTAGTACCCTGAATAATTGGTTCACAAAACAGTATATCCTCATGCGGCTGACTGTTCCATACAAAACGGTTAAATTCAATCAATTGGGATAAGCCTTGTATATCCGTGGACTCATCCAGCTGCAGGGAGAAATATTTACTTCCTTTAATCATGCTAATAAGCTGATCTTCCACCCATTTCGCCATATCTTCGATTCTGCGTGCAACTGCGTCGTTAGAAAGTGGAATTAATTCAATCTCTTTCAAGTACGTGTCACCAAACAAAACTCCGACAGCATCCTTTATCGATGGAAGTACTAAAGATTCGCCAATTGTGAGAGGCTGACCAGATTGTGCAATTCGCAAGCTAATAAGATATGAGGCATGCATAGCTTTTTCATTAACATTGGTGAAATGAGAAAGTGCACATTGTGACGCATTTAATTCCTTTAATTTGCTTTCAAAAAATTGAAGCGGATTGCTTTTGAGATCCATGTGCTTTGTTTCAATATGTCGAAGTAGTTTATTTGGTCGCATGCTCTTATTTGCGAAAATTTCATAGCAAATAACACAAAGAGGACGTGGATCTTTATGGTCACCATTCCACGTAAATCCAAATTTTAAATAGTCAGTATCATATTTTCTTATTACTTTTCGTCGATTTGACAATTGAAAACTTGCTGACTCATTTTCATCAATTTTTCTTTTATTATTCACATCACCCGCAGTGGAACATTTTTGAGACTCCATTTCAGCCACTTCTCTTTTTACCGGTTTCCTTATCAACCACTCACCCATTCCTAGGCTAAATTTTACAGAAAAGGGAAACCCTTATTACTTACATAGCACAAAAATTATTAAATTAAAAAATATTTTATTTGCGATAACTAACAACTAACAACTAACTTTGTGATAACCTAATGTGCCAGCCATTATAACCTACGACAGAGTGCAGAAATATACTGAGCACGCCGCGCCAAGCTGCGACGAGATCGTTCAATCAAGCACATTTTCACCTATTTGCCTACTTGTTTACCTTTTATAAGTTATGTGCAACAAAGAAAAGCAACTGTTATCGACAACCAATTAAAATTAACGTGACATAGATCAGTGTACTGTAAAACCAGACAGATCTAGTGATTCTCAGGTTAACGGTAACAGAATCAAAGCTTAATTAATCAAAGCCAACAATTTTTGATGAGCAGTACTCTTCTAACGAACCTAAAGAATACTCCCGTACGCTAATATTTTGCGCGACCCACCCAAAAACTGCTCGCGACCCACTGGCGAGTAGCGAACCACACTTTGAGAACCACTGATGTAAGGAAAATTATAAAAATGAAAAGTGTGGAAGAATCTTATTATTTTTTGATATTTTTGGGACGTTTTAAAGTGATTAATGATAATTTCAAATCTTTCCTACCCAGTAGTGAATGGCTGACTTCTAAATATAGATTTAATAATTGGCATTGAAGAAATTACGAGGTGAATTTTCTTTAAGCAAATTCGTTGCGTGTGGAAAAAATTCTTTTCATAATGAAAAAATGGTGTATTGCGTGGTTCATTGTATTTATTGAAAGCGGATATATTCATTATGCATTGTAAACTGAAAATGCTAAATAAACAAATTTACACACTATTTGTAAAGGCATCTCTTTAAATTCTTAACGTTTAAAATTCATTATTATTAAACATGTGTTAAAATGAATAATTGGGATATTTGATAAAAGATTGAATTGTCTCTACAAAATTTAATAATGCTTACCCTATACATTGGAGAGACGTATTTGTTAAGAATGTTTGTTTTTCATGCAATTGTATTCCCGCATTAAAGATTGTATTAAATGAATAAAAACCTGGTCAAACATGCAAGGAAGAAATAGTACTACATGAGCATCATTTTAACGGAAATTCACACAAATAGGCAATGTCCAATATAGAATTAGATATATTATTAAATTTACAGAAATCTGTGAATATCACAAGTTTTATTTGCGTTATGAAAAATTGTGATGGAATCTTTACCTGAATGTTTATTCTTTATTTTATTAAATAAATATAGTATCAAGAAATACATGGATGTCAATTTATATAAATAGATGCAAAAGTGACAGAAAACGCAGAAGCACCTTCATTTTGGAAAATAGCAGCAATCAATGAAGCTTTTGGTTTTTACTTTATTTTACTTTTTCACAGCAGTGAGTATTTATTTTAGGCATAAGAATATTTAGCATAAGTGGAAATTCATTTTTTAAATAAAAGTGCTTTCATTAAAATTAACACGCAATGAAAATGATAAAAATCTATGAGGAGTATTCTTTGAATTTCAATATTTTAATATTACTAACAATAAAAAATTATATTAGTTGAAAAGTATCAAACACGTAGTTCTTAAGCAGTAATTTCATCGTTCCGCTTTGTAATATTACTTGTTCATCAGCAATTGTAGAACTTCCTTTATTATAGTGAGTTGCGGTATTTCATATTTTAGAATATTTCGTTTTACATTATTTTCATTTCAAATTACACATTGATTTATAATCTTTTCTCTTATAAAGTAATATTCTTAAGTTGGATTACAATGCACATAGCATTTTCACTGAAATTCAGTTAAAATGTATTTGAAATAAATGTTCACTTTGGAAAAGTATAATTTATATAGTTGATAAATGAAAATAACATTGGAAAAATACGTTTGATTTTCTTCATCAATTAGTGTAATCTTTTTAGAAGCATTGATGTATTTGTGTTTGGGTCAGGGCGTTTTGTAATTTTTGAATTTTATAGGTGAACTCAGAATGTGGGGAAGAGGCAATTGAGAGTCTTGCACTTGTATATAAACCCGTACAACAGGACTCTAAACGCGTTCTTGGCATTGCCTGTCAGGGAGCAATTGTGCCAGGAAGACATCAAAACTATACTGACACCGTTTTAGTATCATCATATTGCATTGTGGAGGAGTAATTGGCTTTTTATAATATTCATCCACTTATTACTAAACGTAACTATGTATTGATATTTCAGTCCACAGGAAGGTTATGTTGTCAGTGTTGGTTCTCCTGATCCTCATGGAGATCTTCAATCAAGTGCACAACAATTCAGGGCGCAACGTATTTTAAATTTTCCATTTGAGCAACATCCAGTTGGAATTTTGAAAACTCCACAACCTATCGTGTACAGTGATTCAGTTAAACCTATGTGCATAGCAGAGGCTCCATTACCAGATGAGCACGTATGCATACTGGGAGTTGTAACAAAAGGAGGTTTAATGACATTGCGTCATGTGCAAATGTTATATGAAAGTGATTGTCAAGAACTTGCGCAAGGCTTGAGTTCATACTTGTGTGCAAAAGTGAAAGAAATTGATGCAGAAGTAGGTGAAACTTTTGGCCTGGACCCATCATTGGTAAGATGATGAAAGAATCCAAATTTATTTGCCCTATTTCATATTTACCTCTAGGATATATATCCATTTGTTGCTCCACTTGAATTTGATATTAGTGGCGTACAATCTGGAAGTGTAAGTATTTGTAAAATTGTATTTAACACTTGGTTGTTGACATCAAATAAATAAATTTATTTCATAGTTGGAAACACCACTCTTCTGTTTAACCAATGAGCATCCAACATGGTCTGTTTATGGATTTGCGATGAACGCATATGATGTGACAGATCCTGAAAGTCCTATTTTGTTTTCTGATGTATCAAGTGATTTGAAAGCTATAAAGCAGCATAGTGACGTCACGTATCAAGAATGGGTGCAATCCATGTTGGCTAAGCGAAGCTAAACATTTCTTTAATTTTACCATTATAATTGTGTAATAATTTGTGCTTATGAAAGAGAATAAAAAATTAAAATGCATTCGTAATGTTCAATTGAAAAATGATTTTCCATGACGCTTTCATAATTGAATTTCTGCTTAGAAGCACTGAATTAAACATGATTATTCCATGTTATTACATTTTTAAAATTTTTTTAAATGAATTTCATGTTCTCCTTACTTAAATCCTATTGAGGAATTGTTATTACTTTTTGTTTTTTTTTGCTTTAAATTATCATGTTATTTTAAAAGTTCTCAAGAAATCTATGATTTTGGAACTTTATAAAACTACGAACAACATTGCAACATTGTTGAATTTTAATATCCTTACGCAATAAGTGTTCATAGCATCATCTAATCTGAATTTTCAATAAAACACCTCAAAATTATCTCTGCATATAGTAAGATGCATTAAAATTTGTCATTGTATTAAAACTGAAAATTTCGTGTTTCTCAATTTACATTGCGTATAGTAATAGCACTGTTCAAACTGATGCAAATTCTTACAACTGATTCATATATTGTGATCATTTCCTATTTGCTGCTTCAATGAATCCTGGAGTGGATATTATCAGTTCTCGTTATTGCTAAGAGGATTCCTCTTTCATTATTAGATGCTTGTTCATTCCTTAACTATCCGCTAGATTGTTAGTCTTTTAATATGGTGCCAAATTGGAAGCAAATGCAACAAATGCAAATGCTGACGCAGTATTTCAACTACTAATCACGGATAATAATGTAAATGAGGAGTGGGTAAGAAGGGTAGTTGCGCACGTTGTTAAACAATGTCCTGCTATTTCCCACTTGAAAAATAGGGCCGCTATGATCGAGTGCACACTGTTGGAAATGTTATTACATTACATGTGGAAAGGTTGGCTGATATGCATAAGGCATAAAGCTGATAGGCTGATGCAGTAATCACTCGGTTCTAGTAAATACTTGATGAGCTGACTCTTCATCGTAAATAAATTACTGGTGGCCATGCTCATGCAATGACAACCAACGCCATTAGTATCCAATGAGAATTAGACATTCAATATCCATTGCCTCTTTGATGGATTGTTCACGTTAGGTACGTTGTTGGATTCTCTGGGTGTGGCACACTCCACATTAAAAAATCACATGTAAAAAGCCTAACATATGTTCAAGATTTTAGAACCTTCCTTTAGCAGATTCTACAATAAATACTGTATATGATGGTATTGAAATATTTTTCATTTTATTCAATTAAAAGCCTTCTATTGACAAAAAATGCAACAAAATTAGCGTTGAAAAATTGTCATTTTTCAGTTTTTCACTTTGTGCAGACTAAATTTTTCAAAATTCATGAAGCAAATGACAGATTCCAGTGCAGCACGGCATTTTGCACATTTCGCAGTTCAACTGATGTCACTAGACATTTTTTTGCTTCTAAAAGGACTACGTTTTTGTTAGCCCTTCCTATACTTGTAGCATAAGCGTATGGAAAAGTGTTGATGAAGAAATGGGTATTCCACGCGTTTTGGATCTTTCTGTCCGCATTTCGAGATTTCTGGACAATGTTTCAAACTATTTTGAAAATCTGAACAAGCCATCAGAATTTTTGGCTGATGCTGAGCAGCATCTGTCAACGTGCGGACGAAGCGGTTCTCATCAATACATACTATGGAAATTTGGCAAATATGATAAAAAAATATTTTAACGTTGTGATGCACAAACGTCGTACCCTTCGGCTGGAGAAAACTACGTCAGAAGACAGCCATGTCAGGAAGCACCAATGGGTTCAGCTGATATGGTGAAACGCTTAATAATACCCTGGTGCAGAAAAGGAAGAAACATAACGATGTATAATTTTTTCACCAGTATACCATTGGCTGAAGATTTACTGGCTTAAACGTGAAGAGAAGATACTGGAACATCAGAACTGGAAACCATGTTTCAATGATCATCATACTGCTTTTGTGACCATTGCTCTGATAATCATAGCACGGCCAAATAAACGTAGATCAATAGATTTGTTACGCCATTTTTTTGAATTTTTCAGATAGAATGGACTTAAAATTAATTTCAAATAATGACATTTTAATCACGGTACATAAAAGTAAATCAACAATACATACTGAAATGAATAAAATGTGGAATATCGATTTCCTGCTCAATACTTTTCCACATGATTATGTTAAAACTATAGAAGGGGCTTAGAGAAACGTAGTCATTTTGGAACCTGAAAAATGAATAGATACCTGAAATTGGTCTCCAAATGTGAAGAATAACGTGTTTCATTGAAATGTGTTATTTTTTTTATGAATTTTGCAAACCTTTTTCTACTCAAAGAAAAACACTGAAAAATGGCAATGATTTAACGCTAATTTTGTTGCAGTTTTGCTAATAGAACGCTTTGAAATTACTAAAATTGAAATTGTTTTACACCCATCATGTGTAGCATTCATCGTCCGATCTATTAATGCAAGTTGTATGGACATTGAACATATTTTATGCTTTTTACACGTGTTTCTCTAATGTAGGGTGTACAACACCCCAAGAATCAAACAACGTACTTTTCAACTATATGATATTCTATAGACCGAACAAAAATACCTGTAACAATGACATTATTTTCAAAATATGTCTTATTGTTTCAAAAAACATGTCACAAAGCTTCAGACTGTTAAAATGAAAATTGACGGAGTGCATCGAAAACAGAACCCACTAGGGTGTGCCACACCTGAACAATCTACCAAAGCGTTAAGAAAACGCGGCAAAAATCTTGACCGAAGAAGGTCATCCCATTGCATCAGTTTGCTTCACTGAACTTTTACATCCACAAATAAAAGCATATACACCTAGACCTCTATGTTATTGCGTGCATATCATTTACAATGACAGACAGAGGAAGCTTTATTCCATTATACGTTCATGACATTCTTTTTGCTATAATCTAGCCTGTACACAGTGCATATTATCCATTTGAAATAAAT
>NW_003528496.1:866041-867406 GCF_000181795.1 Trichinella spiralis
AAGCCCTCAGAAATTTCTGGTTGATGTTGAGCAGCATCTGTCAGCGTGCGGACGAAGCGATTTCATCAATGCATACTATGGAAATTTGGCAAATATGATAAAAAAATATTTTAACGTTGTGATGCACAAACGTCGTACCCTTCGGCTGGAGAAAACTACGTCAGAAGACAGCCATGTCAGGAAGCACCAATGGGTTCAGCTGATATGGTGAAACGCTTAATAATACCCTGGTGCAGAAAAGGAAGAAACATAACGATGTATAATTTTTTCACCAGTATACCATTGGCTGAAGATTTATTGGTTGAAGCGTGAAGAGAAGATACTGGAACATCAGAACTGGAAACCATGTTTCAATGATCATCATACTGCTTTTGTGACCATTGCTCTGATAATCATAGCACGGCCAAATAAACGTAGATCAATAGATTTGTTACGCCATTTTTTTGAATTTTTCAGATAGAAGGGACTTAAAATTAATTTCAAATAATGACATTTTAATCACGGTACATAAAAGTAAATAAACAATACATACTGAAATGAATGGAATGTGGAATATCGATTTCCTGCTCAATACTTTTCCACATGATTATGTTAAAACTATAGAAGGGGCTTAGAGAAACGTAGTCATTTTGGAACCTGAAAAATGAATAGATACCTGAAATTGGTCTCCAAATGTGAAGAATAACGTGTTTCATTGAAATGTGTTATTTTTTTTATGAATTTTGCAAACCTTTTTCTACTCAAAGAAAAACACTGAAAAATGGCAATGATTTAACGCTAATTTTGTTGCAGTTTTGCTAATAGAACGCTTTGAAATTACTAAAATTGAAATTGTTTTACACCCATCATGTGTAGCATTCATCGTCCGATCTATTAATGCAAGTTGTATGGACATTGAACATATTTTATGCTTTTTACACGTGTTTCTCTAATGTAGGGTGTACAACACCCCAAGAATCAAACAACGTACTTTTCAACTATATGATATTCTATAGACCGAACAAAAATACCTGTAACAATGACATTATTTTCAAAATATGTCTTATTGTTTCAAAAAACATGTCACAAAGCTTCAGACTGTTAAAATGAAAATTGACGGAGTGCATCGAAAACAGAACCCACTAGGGTGTGCCACACCTGAACAATCTACCAAAGCGTTAAGAAAACGCGGCAAAAATCTTGACCGAAGAAGGTCATCCCATTGCATCAGTTTGCTTCACTGAACTTTTACATCCACAAATAAAAGCATATACACCTAGACCTCTATGTTATTGCGTGCATATCATTACAATGACAGACAAGAAGAAGCTTTATTCCATATACGTTTCAATGACAATTCTTATTGCTATAATTAAGCTGAGAATC
>NW_003528496.1:871403-873889 GCF_000181795.1 Trichinella spiralis
GCATCATCTAATCTGAATTTTCAATAAAACACCTCAAAAATTATCTCTGCATATAGTAAGATGCATTAAAATTTGTCATTGTACTAAAACTGAAAATTTCGTGTTTCCCAATTTACATTACGTATAGTAATAGCACTGTTCAAACTGATGCAAATTCTTACAACTGATTCATATATTGTGATCATTTCCTATTTGCTGCTTCAATGAATCCTGGAGTGGATATTATCAGTTCTCGTTATTGCTAAGAGGATTCCTCTTTCATTATTAGATGCTTGTTCATTCCTTAGCTATCCGCTAGATTGTTAGTCTTTTAATATGGTGCCAAATTGGAAGCAAATGCAACAAATGCAAATGCTGACGCAGTATTTCAACTACTAATCACGGATAATAATGTAAATGAGGAGTGGGTAAGAAGGGTAGTTGCGCACGTTGTTAAACAACGTCCTGCTATTTCCCACTTGAAAAATAGGGCCGCTATGATCGAGTGCACACTGTTGGAAATGTTATTACATTACATGTGGAAAGGTTGGCTGATATGCATAAGGCATAAAGCTGATAGGCTGATGCAGTAATCACTCGGTTCTAGTAAATACTTGATGGCTGACTCTTCATCGTAAGTAAATTACTGGTGGCCATGCTCATGCAATGACAACCAACGCCATTAGTATCCAATGAGAATTAGACATTCAACATCCATTGCCTCTTTGATGGATTGTTCACGTTAGGTACGTTGTTGGATTCTCTGGGTGTGGCACACTCCACATTAAAAAATCACATGTAAAAAGCCTAACATATGTTCAAGATTTTAGAACCTTCCTTTAGCAGATTCTACAATAAATACTGTATATGATGGTATTGAAATATTTTTCATTTTATTCAATTAAAAGCCTTCTATTGACAAAAAATGCAACAAAATTAGCGTTGAAAAATTGTCATTTTTCAGTTTTTCACTTTGTGCAGACTAAATTTTTCAAAATTCATGAAGCAAATGACAGATTCCAGTGCAGCACGGCATTTTGCACATTTCGCAGCCCAACTGATGTCACTAGACACTTTTTTGCTTCTAAAAGGAATACGTTTTTGTTAGCCCTTCCTATACTTGTAGCATAAGCGTATGGAAAAGTGTTGATGAAGAAATGGGTATTCCACGCGTTTTGGATCATTCTGTCCGCATTTCGAGATTTCTGGACAATGTTTCAAACTATTTTGAAAATCTGAACAAGCCATCAGAATTTTTGGCTGATGCTGAGCAGCATCTGTCAACGTGCGGACGAAGCGGTTCTCATCAATACATACTATGGAAATTTGGCAAATATGATAAAAAAATATTTTAACGTTGTGATGCACAAACGTCGTACCCTTCGGCTGGAGAAAACTACGTCAGAAGACAGCCATGTCAGGAAGCACCAATGGGTTCAGCTGATATGGTGAAACGCTTAATAATACCCTGGTGCAGAAAAGGAAGAAACATAACGATGTATAATTTTTTCACCAGTATACCATTGGCTGAAGATTTATTGGTTGAAGCGTGAAGAGAAGATACTGGAACATCAGAACTGGAAACCATGTTTCAATGATCATCATACTGCTTTTGTGACCATTGCTCTGATAATCATAGCACGGCCAAATAAACGTAGATCAATAGATTTGTTACGCCATTTTTTTGAATTTTTCAGATAGAATGGACTTAAAATTAATTTCAAATAATGACATTTTAATCACGGTACATAAAAGTAAATAAACAATACATACTGAAATGAATGGAATGTGGAATATCGATTTCCTGCTCAATACTTTTCCTAAAGACTATAGAAAGGGCTTAGAGAAACGTAGTCATTTTGAAACCTGAAAAATGAATAGATACCTGAAATTGGTCTCCAAATGTGAAGAATAACGTGTTTCATTGAAATGTGTTACTTTTTTTTTATGAATTTTGCAAACCTTTTTCTACTCAAAGAAAAACACTGAAAAATGGCAATGATTTAACGCTAATTTTGTTGCAGTTTTGCTAATAGAACGCTTTGAAATTACTAAAATTGAAATTGTTTTACACCCATCATGTGTAGCATTCATCGTCCGATCTATTAATGCAAGTTGTATGGACATTGAACATATTTTATGCTTTTTACACGTGTTTCTCTAATGTAGGGTGTACAACACCCCAAGAATCAAACAACGTACTTTTCAACTATATGATATTCTATAGACCGAACAAAAATACCTGTAACAATGACATTATTTTCAAAATATGTCTTATTGTTTCAAAAAACATGTCACAAAGCTTCAGACTGTTAAAATGAAAATTGACGGAGTGCATCGAAAACAGAACCCACTAGGGTGTGCCACACCTGAACAATCTACCAAAGCGTTAAGAAAACGCGGCAAAAATCTTGACCGAAGAAGG
Organism: Trichinella spiralis; assembly: GCF_000181795.1. NCBI lineage: Eukaryota > Metazoa > Nematoda > Enoplea > Trichinellida > Trichinellidae > Trichinella > Trichinella spiralis. Next base: position 873,808 of record NW_003528496.1, read on the forward strand.
TCATCCCATTGCATCAGTTTGCTTCACTGAACTTTTACATCCACAAATAAAAGCATATACACCTAGACCTCTATGTTATTGC
>NW_003528496.1:876163-878860 GCF_000181795.1 Trichinella spiralis
TGAGCACGTATGCATACTGGGAGTTGTAACAAAAGGAGGGTTAATGACATTGCGTCATGTGCAAATGTTATATGAAAGTGATTGTCAAGAACTTGCGCAAAGGCTTGAGTTCATACTTGTGTGCAAAAGTGAAAGAAATTGATGCAGAAGTAGGTGAAACTTTTGGCCTGGACCCCATCATTGGTAAGATGATGAAAGAATCCAAATTTATTTGCCCTATTTCATATTTACCTCTAGGATATATATCCATTTGTTGCTCCACTTGAATTTGATATTAGTGGCGTACAATCTGGAAGTGTAAGTATTTGTAAAATTGTATTTAACACTTGGTTGTTGACATCAAATAAATAAATTTATTTCATAGTTGGAAACACCACTCTTCTGTTTAACCAATGAGCATCCAACATGGTCTGTTTATGGATTTGCGATGAACGCATATGATGTGACAGATCCTGAAAGTCCTATTTTGTTTTCTGATGTATCAAGTGATTTGAAAGCTATAAAGCAGCATAGTGACGTCACGTATCAAGAATGGGTGCAATCCATGTTGGCTAAGCGAAGCTAAACATTTCTTTAATTTTACCATTATAATTGTGTAATAATTTGTGCTTATGAAAGAGAATAAAAAATTAAAATGCATTCGTAATGTTCAATTGAAAAATGATTTTCCATGACGCTTTCATAATTGAATTTCTGCTTAGAAGCACTGAATTAAACATGATTATTCCATGTTATTACATTTTTAAAATTTTTTTAAATGAATTTCATGTTCTCCTTACTTAAATCCTATTGAGGAATTGTTATTACTTTTTGTTTTTTTTTTGCTTTAAATTATCATGTTATTTTAAAAGTTCTCAAGAAATCTATGATTTTGGAACTTTATAAAACTACGAACAACATTGCAACATTGTTGAATTTTAATATCCTTACGCAATAAGTGTTCATAGCATCATCTAATCTGAATTTTCAATAAAACACCTCAAAATTATCTCTGCATATAGTAAGATGCATTAAAATTTGTCATTGTACTAAAACTGAAAATTTCGTGTTTCCCAATTTACATTACGTATAGTAATAGCACTGTTCAAACTGATGCAAATTCTTACAACTGATTCATATATTGTGATCATTTCCTATTTGCTGCTTCAATGAATCCTGGAGTGGATATTATCAGTTCTCGTTATTGCTAAGAGGATTCCTCTTTCATTATTAGATGCTTGTTCATTCCTTAGCTATCCGCTAGATTGTTAGTCTTTTAATATGGTGCCAAATTGGAAGCAAATGCAACAAATGCAAATGCTGACGCAGTATTTCAACTACTAATCACGGATAATAATGTAAATGAGGAGTGGGTAAGAAGGGTAGTTGCGCACGTTGTTAAACAACGTCCTGCTATTTCCCACTTGAAAAATAGGGCCGCTATGATCGAGTGCACACTGTTGGAAATGTTATTACATTACATGTGGAAAGGTTGGCTGATATGCATAAGGCATAAAGCTGATAGGCTGATGCAGTAATCACTCGGTTCTAGTAAATACTTGATGGCTGACTCTTCATCGTAAGTAAATTACTGGTGGCCATGCTCATGCAATGACAACCAACGCCATTAGTATCCAATGAGAATTAGACATTCAACATCCATTGCCTCTTTGATGGATTGTTCACGTTAGGTACGTTGTTGGATTCTCTGGGTGTGGCACACTCCACATTAAAAAATCACATGTAAAAAGCCTAACATATATTCAAGATTTTAGAACCTTCCTTTAGCAGATTCTACAATAAATACTGTATATGATGGTATTGAAATATTTTTCATTTTATTCAATTAAAAGCCTTCTATTGACAAAAAATGCAACAAAATTAGCGTTGAAAAATTGTCATTTTTCAGTTTTTCACTTTGTGCAGACTAAATTTTTCAAAATTCATAAATCAAATGAAAGATTCCAGTGCAGGTCGGCATTTTGCACATTTCGCAGCCCAACTGATGTCACTAGACATTTTTTTGCTTCTAAAAGGAATACGTTTTTGTTAGCCCTTCCTATACTTGTAGCATAAGCGTATGGAAAAGTGTTGATGAAGAAATGGGTATTCCACGCGTTTTGGATCATTCTGTCCGCATTTCGAGATTTCTGGACAATGTTTCAAACTATTTTGAAAATCTGAACAAGCCATCAGAATTTTTGGCTGATGCTGAGCAGCATCTGTCAACGTGCGGACGAAGCGGTTCTCATCAATGCATACTATGGAAATTTGGCAAATATGATAAAAAAATATTTTAACGTTGTGATGCACAAACGTCGTACCCTTCGGCTGGAGAAAACTACGTCAGAAGACAGCCATGTCAGGAAGCACCAATGGGTTCAGCTGATATGGTGAAACGCTTAATAATACCCTGGTGCAGAAAAGGAAGAAACATAACGATGTATAATTTTTTCACCAGTATACCATTGGCTGAAGATTTATTGGTTGAAGCGTGAAGAGAAGATACTGGAACATCAGAACTGGAAACCATGTTTCAATGATCATCATACTGCTTTTGTGACCATTGCTCTGATAATCATAGCACGGCCAAATAAACGTAGATCAATAGATTTGTTACGCCATTTTTTTGATTTTCAGATAGACGGACTTAAAATTATTTCAATATTGACATTTTATCACGGTACATAAGTAAATAAACAATACTACTGAATGATG
>NW_003528496.1:881611-882517 GCF_000181795.1 Trichinella spiralis
ACAGTAGTTCTTAAGCAGTAATTCATCGTCCGCTTGTAATATTACTGTCATCAGCATGTAGACTCTTATTATAGTGAGTGCGGTATTTCATTTTTAGAAATATTTTCGTTTTCATTATTTTCATTTCAAATTACACATTGATTTATAATCTTTTCTCTTATAAAGTAATATTCTTAAGTTGGATTACAATGCACATAGCATTTTCACTGAAATTCAGTTAAAATGTATTTGAAATAAATGTTCACTTTGGAAAAGTATAATTTATATAGTTGATAAATGAAAATAACATTGGAAAAATACGTTTGATTTTCTTCATCAATTAGTGTAATCTTTTTAGAAGCATTGATGTATTTGTGTTTGGGTCAGGGCGTTTTGTAATTTTTGAATTTTATAGGTGAACTCAGAATGTGGGGAAGAGGCAATTGAGAGTCTTGCACTTGTATATAAACCCGTACAACAGGACTCTAAACGCGTTCTTGGCATTGCCTGTCAGGGAGCAATTGTGCCAGGAAGACATCAAAACTATACTGACACCGTTTTAGTATCATCATATTGCATTGTGGAGGAGTAATTGGCTTTTTATAATATTCATCCACTTATTACTAAACGTAACTATGTATTGATATTTCAGTCCACAGGAAGGTTATGTTGTCAGTGTTGGTTCTCCTGATCCTCATGGAGATCTTCAATCAAGTGCACAACAATTCAGGGCGCAACGTATTTTAAATTTTCCATTTGAGCAACATCCAGTTGGAATTTTGAAAACTCCACAACCAATCGTGTACAGTGATTCAGTTAAACCTATGTGCATAGCAGAGGCTCCATTACCAGATGAGCACGTATGCATACTGGGAGTTGTAACAAAAGGAGGTTTAATGACATTGCGTCATGTGCAAATGTTATATG
>NW_003528496.1:882527-887130 GCF_000181795.1 Trichinella spiralis
GACCGAACCAAAAATACCCTGTAACAATGACATATTTCAAATAGTCTAATGCTCAAAAAACATGTCACAAGCTTCAGACTGTTAAAATGAAAATGACGGAGTGCATCGAAAACAGAACCCACTAGGGTGTGCCACACCTGAACAATCTACCAAAGCGTTAAGAAAACGCGGCAAAAATCTTGACCGAAGAAGGTCATCCCATTGCATCAGTTTGCTTCACTGAACTTTTACATCCACAAATAAAAGCATATACACCTAGACCTCTATGTTATTGCGTGCATATCATTACAATGACAGACAAGAAGAAGCTTTATTCCATATACGTTTCAATGACAATTCTTATTGCTATAATCTAAGCTGTACACAAGTGCATAATTATCATTGAAATAAATTGACATTCTACAGGTGAGAACAGCAAAACAATTTATATATGAATTTTCTATTGTAATATTTACATTTTCTACAATACCCTGAAAATATTTCAATGTTACTAACAATGTGAGCAAACTTTTTATTGGTAATTCAGATTTGAATGAGGCAAATATGTTTAGCAATTTTGAATTTTTTATACGCTTGATAATTTTGACCAAATTTCAGGTTAAATTTTTTCTTTAAATATGATTACATTTTATTATTGAAATGTATATGTAAAATTTTTCAAAATATGCCATTCATGTAGGGAAAATTATAAAAATGAAAAATGTGGAACAACCTCATTATTTTTTGATATTTTTGGGACGTTTTAAAGTGATTAATGATAATTTCAAATCTTTCCTACCCAGTAGTGAATGGCTGACTTCTAAATATAGATTTAATAATTGGCATTGAAGAAATTACGAGGTGAATTTTCTTTAAGCAAATTCGTTGCGTGTGGAAAAAATTCTTTTCATAATGAAAAAATGGTGTATTGCGTGGTTCATTGTATTTATTGAAAGCGGATATATTCATTATGCATTGTAAACTGAAAATGCTAAATAAACAAATTTACACACTATTTGTAAAGGCATCTCTTTAAATTCTTAACGTTTAAAATTCATTATTATTAAACATGTGTTAAAATGAATAATTGGGATATTTGATAAAAGATTGAATTGTCTCTACAAAATTTAATAATGCTTACCCTATACATTGGAGAGACGTATTTGTTAAGAATGTTTGTTTTTCATGCAATTGTATTCCCGCATTAAAGATTGTATTAAATGAATAAAAACCTGGTCAAACATGCAAGGAAGAAATAGTACTACATGAGCATCATTTTAACGGAAATTCACACAAATAGGCAATGTCCAATATAGAATTAGATATATTATTAAATTTACAGAAATCTGTGAATATCACAAGTTTTATTTGCGTTATGAAAAATTGTGATGGAATCTTTACCTGAATGTTTATTCTTTATTTTATTAAATAAATATAGTATCAAGAAATACATGGATGTCAATTTATATAAATAGATGCAAAAGTGACAGAAAACGCAGAAGCACCTTCATTTTGGAAAATAGCAGCAATCAATGAAGCTTTTGGTTTTTACTTTATTTTACTTTTTCACAGCAGTGAGTATTTATTTTAGGCATAAGAATATTTAGCATAAGTGGAAATTCATTTTTTAAATAAAAGTGCTTTCATTAAAATTAACACGCAATGAAAATGATAAAAATCTATGAGGAGTATTCTTTGAATTTCAATATTTTAATATTACTAACAATAAAAAATTATATTAGTTGAAAAGTATCAAACACGTAGTTCTTAAGCAGTAATTTCATCGTTCCGCTTTGTAATATTACTTGTTCATCAGCAATTGTAGAACTTCCTTTATTATAGTGAGTTGCGGTATTTCATATTTTAGAATATTTCGTTTTACATTATTTTCATTTCAAATTACACATTGATTTATAATCTTTTCTCTTATAAAGTAATATTCTTAAGTTGGATTACAATGCACATAGCATTTTCACTGAAATTCAGTTAAAATGTATTTGAAATAAATGTTCACTTTGGAAAAGTATAATTTATATAGTTGATAAATGAAAATAACATTGGAAAAATACGTTTGATTTTCTTCATCAATTAGTGTAATCTTTTTAGAAGCATTGATGTATTTGTGTTTGGGTCAGGGCGTTTTGTAATTTTTGAATTTTATAGGTGAACTCAGAATGTGGGGAAGAGGCAATTGAGAGTCTTGCACTTGTATATAAACCCGTACAACAGGACTCTAAACGCGTTCTTGGCATTGCCTGTCAGGGAGCAATTGTGCCAGGAAGACATCAAAACTATACTGACACCGTTTTAGTATCATCATATTGCATTGTGGAGGAGTAATTGGCTTTTTATAATATTCATCCACTTATTACTAAACGTAACTATGTATTGATATTTCAGTCCACAGGAAGGTTATGTTGTCAGTGTTGGTTCTCCTGATCCTCATGGAGATCTTCAATCAAGTGCACAACAATTCAGGGCGCAACGTATTTTAAATTTTCCATTTGAGCAACATCCAGTTGGAATTTTGAAAACTCCACAACCTATCGTGTACAGTGATTCAGTTAAACCTATGTGCATAGCAGAGGCTCCATTACCAGATGAGCACGTATGCATACTGGGAGTTGTAACAAAAGGAGGTTTAATGACATTGCGTCATGTGCAAATGTTATATGAAAGTGATTGTCAAGAACTTGCGCAAGGCTTGAGTTCATACTTGTGTGCAAAAGTGAAAGAAATTGATGCAGAAGTAGGTGAAACTTTTGGCCTGGACCCATCATTGGTAAGATGATGAAAGAATCCAAATTTATTTGCCCTATTTCATATTTACCTCTAGGATATATATCCATTTGTTGCTCCACTTGAATTTGATATTAGTGGCGTACAATCTGGAAGTGTAAGTATTTGTAAAATTGTATTTAACACTTGGTTGTTGACATCAAATAAATAAATTTATTTCATAGTTGGAAACACCACTCTTCTGTTTAACCAATGAGCATCCAACATGGTCTGTTTATGGATTTGCGATGAACGCATATGATGTGACAGATCCTGAAAGTCCTATTTTGTTTTCTGATGTATCAAGTGATTTGAAAGCTATAAAGCAGCATAGTGACGTCACGTATCAAGAATGGGTGCAATCCATGTTGGCTAAGCGAAGCTAAACATTTCTTTAATTTTACCATTATAATTGTGTAATAATTTGTGCTTATGAAAGAGAATAAAAAATTAAAATGCATTCGTAATGTTCAATTGAAAAATGATTTTCCATGACGCTTTCATAATTGAATTTCTGCTTAGAAGCACTGAATTAAACATGATTATTCCATGTTATTACATTTTTAAAATTTTTTTAAATGAATTTCATGTTCTCCTTACTTAAATCCTATTGAGGAATTGTTATTACTTTTTGTTTTTTTTTGCTTTAAATTATCATGTTATTTTAAAAGTTCTCAAGAAATCTATGATTTTGGAACTTTATAAAACTACGAACAACATTGCAACATTGTTGAATTTTAATATCCTTACGCAATAAGTGTTCATAGCATCATCTAATCTGAATTTTCAATAAAACACCTCAAAATTATCTCTGCATATAGTAAGATGCATTAAAATTTGTCATTGTACTAAAACTGAAAATTTCGTGTTTCCCAATTTACATTACGTATAGTAATAGCACTGTTCAAACTGATGCAAATTCTTACAACTGATTCATATATTGTGATCATTTCCTATTTGCTGCTTCAATGAATCCTGGAGTGGATATTATCAGTTCTCGTTATTGCTAAGAGGATTCCTCTTTCATTATTAGATGCTTGTTCATTCCTTAGCTATCCGCTAGATTGTTAGTCTTTTAATATGGTGCCAAATTGGAAGCAAATGCAACAAATGCAAATGCTGACGCAGTATTTCAACTACTAATCACGGATAATAATGTAAATGAGGAGTGGGTAAGAAGGGTAGTTGCGCACGTTGTTAAACAACGTCCTGCTATTTCCCACTTGAAAAATAGGGCCGCTATGATCGAGTGCACACTGTTGGAAATGTTATTACATTACATGTGGAAAGGTTGGCTGATATGCATAAGGCATAAAGCTGATAGGCTGATGCAGTAATCACTCGGTTCTAGTAAATACTTGATGGCTGACTCTTCATCGTAAGTAAATTACTGGTGGCCATGCTCATGCAATGACAACCAACGCCATTAGTATCCAATGAGAATTAGACATTCAACATCCATTGCCTCTTTGATGGATTGTTCACGTTAGGTACGTTGTTGGATTCTCTGGGTGTGGCACACTCCACATTAAAAAATCACATGTAAAAAGCCTAACATATGTTCAAGATTTTAGAACCTTCCTTTAGCAGATTCTACAATAAATACTGTATATGATGGTATTGAAATATTTTTCATTTTATTCAATTAAAAGCCTTCTATTGACAAAAAATGCAACAAAATTAGCGTTGAAAAATTGTCATTTTTCAGTTTTTCACTTTGTGCAGACTAAATTTTTCAAAATTCATGAAGCAAATGACAGATTCCAGTGCAGCACGGCATTTTGCACATTTCGCAGCCCAACTGATGTCACTATACACTTTTTTGCTTCTAAAAGGACTACGTTTT
>NW_003528496.1:887140-888730 GCF_000181795.1 Trichinella spiralis
GTGAATGGCTGACTTCTAAATAATAGATTTAATAATGGCATTGAAGAAATTACGAGGTGAATTTCTTTAAGCAAATTCGTTGCGTGTGGAAAAAATTCTTTTCATAATGAAAAAATGGTGTATTGCGTGGTTCATTGTATTTATTGAAAGCGGATATATTCATTATGCATTGTAAACTGAAAATGCTAAATAAACAAATTTACACACTATTTGTAAAGGCATCTCTTTAAATTCTTAACGTTTAAAATTCATTATTATTAAACATGTGTTAAAATGAATAATTGGGATATTTGATAAAAGATTGAATTGTCTCTACAAAATTTAATAATGCTTACCCTATACATTGGAGAGACGTATTTGTTAAGAATGTTTGTTTTTCATGCAATTGTATTCCCGCATTAAAGATTGTATTAAATGAATAAAAACCTGGTCAAACATGCAAGGAAGAAATAGTACTACATGAGCATCATTTTAACGGAAATTCACACAAATAGGCAATGTCCAATATAGAATTAGATATATTATTAAATTTACAGAAATCTGTGAATATCACAAGTTTTATTTGCGTTATGAAAAATTGTGATGGAATCTTTACCTGAATGTTTATTCTTTATTTTATTAAATAAATATAGTATCAAGAAATACATGGATGTCAATTTATATAAATAGATGCAAAAGTGACAGAAAACGCAGAAGCACCTTCATTTTGGAAAATAGCAGCAATCAATGAAGCTTTTGGTTTTTACTTTATTTTACTTTTTCACAGCAGTGAGTATTTATTTTAGGCATAAGAATATTTAGCATAAGTGGAAATTCATTTTTTAAATAAAAGTGCTTTCATTAAAATTAACACGCAATGAAAATGATAAAAATCTATGAGGAGTATTCTTTGAATTTCAATATTTTAATATTACTAACAATAAAAAATTATATTAGTTGAAAAGTATCAAACACGTAGTTCTTAAGCAGTAATTTCATCGTTCCGCTTTGTAATATTACTTGTTCATCAGCAATTGTAGAACTTCCTTTATTATAGTGAGTTGCGGTATTTCATATTTTAGAATATTTCGTTTTACATTATTTTCATTTCAAATTACACATTGATTTATAATCTTTTCTCTTATAAAGTAATATTCTTAAGTTGGATTACAATGCACATAGCATTTTCACTGAAATTCAGTTAAAATGTATTTGAAATAAATGTTCACTTTGGAAAAGTATAATTTATATAGTTGATAAATGAAAATAACATTGGAAAAATACGTTTGATTTTCTTCATCAATTAGTGTAATCTTTTTAGAAGCATTGATGTATTTGTGTTTGGGTCAGGGCGTTTTGTAATTTTTGAATTTTATAGGTGAACTCAGAATGTGGGGAAGAGGCAATTGAGAGTCTTGCACTTGTATATAAACCCGTACAACAGGACTCTAAACGCGTTCTTGGCATTGCCTGTCAGGGAGCAATTGTGCCAGGAAGACATCAAAACTATACTGACACCGTTTTAGTATCATCATATTGCATTGTGGAGGAGTAATTGGCTTTTTATAATATTCATCCACTTATTACTAAACGTAACTATGTATTGATATT
>NW_003528496.1:888740-890355 GCF_000181795.1 Trichinella spiralis
AGACAACATGTCAACAAAGCTTCAGACTGTTAAAATGAAAAATTTGACGGAGTGCATCGAAAACAGAACCCACTAGGGTGGTGCCCCACCTGACCAATCTACCAAAGCGTTAAGAAAACGCGGCAAAATTCTTGACCGAAGAAGGTCATCCCCATTGCATCAGTTTGCTTCACTGAACTTTTACATCCACAAATAAAAGCATATACACCTAGACCTCTATGTTATTGCGTGCATATCATTACAATGACAGACAAGAAGAAGCTTTATTCCATATACGTTTCAATGACAATTCTTATTGCTATAATCTAAGCTGTACACAAGTGCATAATTATCATTGAAATAAATTGACATTCTACAGGTGAGAACAGCAAAACAATTTATATATGAATTTTCTATTGTAATATTTACATTTTCTACAATACCCTGAAAATATTTCAATGTTACTAACAATGTGAGCAAACTTTTTATTGGTAATTCAGATTTGAATGAGGCAAATATGTTTAGCAATTTTGAATTTTTTATACGCTTGATAATTTTGACCAAATTTCAGGTTAAATTTTTTCTTTAAATATGATTACATTTTATTATTGAAATGTATATGTAAAATTTTTCAAAATATGCCATTCATGTAGGGAAAATTATAAAAATGAAAAATGTGGAACAACCTCATTATTTTTTGATATTTTTGGGACGTTTTAAAGTGATTAATGATAATTTCAAATCTTTCCTACCCAGTAGTGAATGGCTGACTTCTAAATATAGATTTAATAATTGGCATTGAAGAAATTACGAGGTGAATTTTCTTTAAGCAAATTCGTTGCGTGTGGAAAAAATTCTTTTCATAATGAAAAAATGGTGTATTGCGTGGTTCATTGTATTTATTGAAAGCGGATATATTCATTATGCATTGTAAACTGAAAATGCTAAATAAACAAATTTACACACTATTTGTAAAGGCATCTCTTTAAATTCTTAACGTTTAAAATTCATTATTATTAAACATGTGTTAAAATGAATAATTGGGATATTTGATAAAAGATTGAATTGTCTCTACAAAATTTAATAATGCTTACCCTATACATTGGAGAGACGTATTTGTTAAGAATGTTTGTTTTTCATGCAATTGTATTCCCGCATTAAAGATTGTATTAAATGAATAAAAACCTGGTCAAACATGCAAGGAAGAAATAGTACTACATGAGCATCATTTTAACGGAAATTCACACAAATAGGCAATGTCCAATATAGAATTAGATATATTATTAAATTTACAGAAATCTGTGAATATCACAAGTTTTATTTGCGTTATGAAAAATTGTGATGGAATCTTTACCTGAATGTTTATTCTTTATTTTATTAAATAAATATAGTATCAAGAAATACATGGATGTCAATTTATATAAATAGATGCAAAAGTGACAGAAAACGCAGAAGCACCTTCATTTTGGAAAATAGCAGCAATCAATGAAGCTTTTGGTTTTTACTTTATTTTACTTTTTTCACAGCAGTGAGTATTTATTTTAGGCATAAGAATATTTAGCATAAGTGGAAATTTCATTTTTTAAATAAAAGTGCTTTCATTAAAATTAACACGCCAATGAAAAATGAATAAAAA
>NW_003528496.1:890365-891504 GCF_000181795.1 Trichinella spiralis
TATGGACGTTGAACATTATTTTATGCTTTTTACACGTGTTTCTCTAATGTAGGGTGTACAACACCCCAAGAATCAAACAACGTACTTTTCAACTATATGATATTCTATAGACCGAACAAAAATACCTGTAACAATGACATTATTTTCAAAATATGTCTTATTGTTTCAAAAAACATGTCACAAAGCTTCAGACTGTTAAAATGAAAATTGACGGAGTGCATCGAAAACAGAACCCACTAGGGTGTGCCACACCTGAACAATCTACCAAAGCGTTAAGAAAACGCGGCAAAAATCTTGACCGAAGAAGGTCATCCCATTGCATCAGTTTGCTTCACTGAACTTTTACATCCACAAATAAAAGCATATACACCTAGACCTCTATGTTATTGCGTGCATATCATTACAATGACAGACAAGAAGAAGCTTTATTCCATATACGTTTCAATGACAATTCTTATTGCTATAATCTAAGCTGTACACAAGTGCATAATTATCATTGAAATAAATTGACATTCTACAGGTGAGAACAGCAAAACAATTTATATATGAATTTTCTATTGTAATATTTACATTTTCTACAATACCCTGAAAATATTTCAATGTTACTAACAATGTGAGCAAACTTTTTATTGGTAATTCAGATTTGAATGAGGCAAATATGTTTAGCAATTTTGAATTTTTTATACGCTTGATAATTTTGACCAAATTTCAGGTTAAATTTTTTCTTTAAATATGATTACATTTTATTATTGAAATGTATATGTAAAATTTTTCAAAATATGCCATTCATGTAGGGAAAATTATAAAAATGAAAAATGTGGAACAACCTCATTATTTTTTGATATTTTTGGGACGTTTTAAAGTGATTAATGATAATTTCAAATCTTTCCTACCCAGTAGTGAATGGCTGACTTCTAAATATAGATTTAATAATTGGCATTGAAGAAATTACGAGGTGAATTTTCTTTAAGCAAATTCGTTGCGTGTGGAAAAAATTCTTTTCATAATGAAAAAATGGTGTATTGCGTGGTTCATTGTATTTATTGAAAGCGGTTATATTCATTATGCATTGTAAACTGAAAATGCTAAATTTCTTTTTACACACTATTTGTAAAGGCATCTCGTTAAATTCTTAACGT
>NW_003528496.1:893467-898243 GCF_000181795.1 Trichinella spiralis
TTTATATAAATAGATGCAAAAGTGACAGAAAACGCAGAAGCACCTTCATTTTGGAAAATAGCAGCAATCAATGAAGCTTTTGGTTTTTACTTTATTTTACTTTTTCACAGCAGTGAGTATTTATTTTAGGCATAAGAATATTTAGCATAAGTGGAAATTCATTTTTTAAATAAAAGTGCTTTCATTAAAATTAACACGCAATGAAAATGATAAAAATCTATGAGGAGTATTCTTTGAATTTCAATATTTTAATATTACTAACAATAAAAAATTATATTAGTTGAAAAGTATCAAACACGTAGTTCTTAAGCAGTAATTTCATCGTTCCGCTTTGTAATATTACTTGTTCATCAGCAATTGTAGAACTTCCTTTATTATAGTGAGTTGCGGTATTTCATATTTTAGAATATTTCGTTTTACATTATTTTCATTTCAAATTACACATTGATTTATAATCTTTTCTCTTATAAAGTAATATTCTTAAGTTGGATTACAATGCACATAGCATTTTCACTGAAATTCAGTTAAAATGTATTTGAAATAAATGTTCACTTTGGAAAAGTATAATTTATATAGTTGATAAATGAAAATAACATTGGAAAAATACGTTTGATTTTCTTCATCAATTAGTGTAATCTTTTTAGAAGCATTGATGTATTTGTGTTTGGGTCAGGGCGTTTTGTAATTTTTGAATTTTATAGGTGAACTCAGAATGTGGGGAAGAGGCAATTGAGAGTCTTGCACTTGTATATAAACCCGTACAACAGGACTCTAAACGCGTTCTTGGCATTGCCTGTCAGGGAGCAATTGTGCCAGGAAGACATCAAAACTATACTGACACCGTTTTAGTATCATCATATTGCATTGTGGAGGAGTAATTGGCTTTTTATAATATTCATCCACTTATTACTAAACGTAACTATGTATTGATATTTCAGTCCACAGGAAGGTTATGTTGTCAGTGTTGGTTCTCCTGATCCTCATGGAGATCTTCAATCAAGTGCACAACAATTCAGGGCGCAACGTATTTTAAATTTTCCATTTGAGCAACATCCAGTTGGAATTTTGAAAACTCCACAACCTATCGTGTACAGTGATTCAGTTAAACCTATGTGCATAGCAGAGGCTCCATTACCAGATGAGCACGTATGCATACTGGGAGTTGTAACAAAAGGAGGTTTAATGACATTGCGTCATGTGCAAATGTTATATGAAAGTGATTGTCAAGAACTTGCGCAAGGCTTGAGTTCATACTTGTGTGCAAAAGTGAAAGAAATTGATGCAGAAGTAGGTGAAACTTTTGGCCTGGACCCATCATTGGTAAGATGATGAAAGAATCCAAATTTATTTGCCCTATTTCATATTTACCTCTAGGATATATATCCATTTGTTGCTCCACTTGAATTTGATATTAGTGGCGTACAATCTGGAAGTGTAAGTATTTGTAAAATTGTATTTAACACTTGGTTGTTGACATCAAATAAATAAATTTATTTCATAGTTGGAAACACCACTCTTCTGTTTAACCAATGAGCATCCAACATGGTCTGTTTATGGATTTGCGATGAACGCATATGATGTGACAGATCCTGAAAGTCCTATTTTGTTTTCTGATGTATCAAGTGATTTGAAAGCTATAAAGCAGCATAGTGACGTCACGTATCAAGAATGGGTGCAATCCATGTTGGCTAAGCGAAGCTAAACATTTCTTTAATTTTACCATTATAATTGTGTAATAATTTGTGCTTATGAAAGAGAATAAAAAATTAAAATGCATTCGTAATGTTCAATTGAAAAATGATTTTCCATGACGCTTTCATAATTGAATTTCTGCTTAGAAGCACTGAATTAAACATGATTATTCCATGTTATTACATTTTTAAAATTTTTTTAAATGAATTTCATGTTCTCCTTACTTAAATCCTATTGAGGAATTGTTATTACTTTTTGTTTTTTTTTGCTTTAAATTATCATGTTATTTTAAAAGTTCTCAAGAAATCTATGATTTTGGAACTTTATAAAACTACGAACAACATTGCAACATTGTTGAATTTTAATATCCTTACGCAATAAGTGTTCATAGCATCATCTAATCTGAATTTTCAATAAAACACCTCAAAATTATCTCTGCATATAGTAAGATGCATTAAAATTTGTCATTGTACTAAAACTGAAAATTTCGTGTTTCCCAATTTACATTACGTATAGTAATAGCACTGTTCAAACTGATGCAAATTCTTACAACTGATTCATATATTGTGATCATTTCCTATTTGCTGCTTCAATGAATCCTGGAGTGGATATTATCAGTTCTCGTTATTGCTAAGAGGATTCCTCTTTCATTATTAGATGCTTGTTCATTCCTTAGCTATCCGCTAGATTGTTAGTCTTTTAATATGGTGCCAAATTGGAAGCAAATGCAACAAATGCAAATGCTGACGCAGTATTTCAACTACTAATCACGGATAATAATGTAAATGAGGAGTGGGTAAGATGGGTAGTTGCGCACGTTGTTAAACAACGTCCTGCTATTCCCCACTTGAAAAATAGGGCCGCTATGATCGAGTGCACACTGTTGGAAATGTTATTACATTACATGTGGAAAGGTTGGCTGATATGCATAAGGCATAAAGCTGATAGGCTGATGCAGTAATCACTCGGTTCTAGTAAATACTTGATGGCTGACTCTTCATCGTAAGTAAATTACTGGTGGCCATGCTCATGCAATGACAACCAACGCCATTAGTATCCAATGAGAATTAGACATTCAACATCCATTGCCTCTTTGATGGATTGTTCACGTTAGGTACGTTGTTGGATTCTCTGGGTGTGGCACACTCCACATTAAAAAATCACATGTAAAAAGCCTAACATATGTTCAAGATTTTAGAACCTTCCTTTAGCAGATTCTACAATAAATACTGTATATGATGGTATTGAAATATTTTTCATTTTATTCAATTAAAAGCCTTCTATTGACAAAAAATGCAACAAAATTAGCGTTGAAAAATTGTCATTTTTCAGTTTTTCACTTTGTGCAGACTAAATTTTTCAAAATTCATGAAGCAAATGACAGATTCCAGTGCAGCACGGCATTTTGCACATTTCGCAGCCCAACTGATGTCACTAGACACTTTTTTGCTTCTAAAAGGACTACGTTTTTGTTAGCCCTTCCTATACTTGTAGCATAAGCGTATGGAAAAGTGTTGATGAAGAAATGGGTATTCCACGCGTTTTGGATCATTCTGTCCGCATTTCGAGATTTCTGGACAATGTTTCAAACTATTTTGAAAATCTGAACAAGCCATCAGAATTTTTGGCTGATGCTGAGCAGCATCTGTCAACGTGCGGACGAAGCGGTTCTCATCAATACATACTATGGAAATTTGGCAAATATGATAAAAAAATATTTTAACGTTGTGATGCACAAACGTCGTACCCTTCGGCTGGAGAAAACTACGTCAGAAGACAGCCATGTCAGGAAGCACCAATGGGTTCAGCTGATATGGTGAAACGCTTAATAATACCCTGGTGCAGAAAAGGAAGAAACATAACGATGTATAATTTTTTCACCAGTATACCATTGGCTGAAGATTTATTGGTTGAAGCGTGAAGAGAAGATACTGGAACATCAGAACTGGAAACCATGTTTCAATGATCATCATACTGCTTTTGTGACCATTGCTCTGATATTCATAGCACGGCCAAATAAACGTAGATCAATAGATTTGTTACGCCATTTTTTTGAATTTTTCAGATAGAATGGACTTAAAATTAATTTCAAATAATGACATTTTAATCACGGTACATAAAAGTAAATAAACAATACATACTGAAATGAATGAAATGTGGAATATCGATTTCCTGCTCAATACTTTTCCACATGATTATGTTAAAACTATAGAAGGGGCTTAGAGAAACGTAGTCATTTTGGAACCTGAAAAATGAATAGATACCTGAAATTGGTCTCCAAATGTGAAGAATAACGTGTTTCATTGAAATGTGTTACTTTTTTTTTATGAATTTTGCAAACCTTTTTCTACTCAAAGAAAAACACTGAAAAATGGCAATGATTTAACGCTAATTTTGTTGCAGTTTTGCTAATAGAACGCTTTGAAATTACTAAAATTGAAATTGTTTTACACCCATCATGTGTAGCATTCATCGTCCGATCTATTAATGCAAGTTGTATGGACGTTGAACATATTTTATGCTTTTTACACGTGTTTCTCTAATGTAGGGTGTACAACACCCCAAGAATCAAACAACGTACTTTTCAACTATATGATATTCTATAGACCGAACAAAAATACCTGTAACAATGACATTATTTTCAAAATATGTCTTATTGTTTCAAAAAACATGTCACAAAGCTTCAGACTGTTAAAATGAAAATTGACGGAGTGCATCGAAAACAGAACCCACTAGGGTGTGCCACACCTGAACAATCTACCAAAGCGTTAAGAAAACGCGGCAAAAATCTTGACCGAAGAAGGTCATCCCATTGCATCAGTTTGCTTCACTGAACTTTTACATCCACAAATAAAAACATATACACCTAAACCTCTATGTTATTGCGTGCTTATCATTACAATGACAGACAAAAAAAAACTTTATTCCCTATACGTTTCCATGACAATTCTTATTGCTATAATCCTAAGCCTGGACCCAGTGCATAATTATCATTTGAAAAAAATTTTGAAATTCTCCGGGGGAGAACAGCCAAAAAAATTATAAATATGAAATTTTCTTATTGGGAAAAATTAACTTTTTCTC
>NW_003528496.1:898253-905396 GCF_000181795.1 Trichinella spiralis
GTGGAAAGGTTGGGGGGATATGCATAAGGCATAAAGCTGATAGCTGATGCAGTAATCACTCGGGTCTAGTAAATACTTGATGGCTGACTCTCATCGTAAGTAAATTACTGGTGGCCATGCTCATGCAATGACAACCAACGTCATTAGTATCCAATGAGAAATAGACATTCAACATCCATTGCCTCTTTGATGGATTGTTCACGTTAGGTACGTTGTTGGATTCTCTGGGTGTGGCACACTCCACATTAAAAAATCACATGTAAAAAGCCTAACATATGTTCAAGATTTTAGAACCTTCCTTTAGCAGATTCTACAATAAATACTGTATATGATGGTATTGAAATATTTTTCATTTTATTCAATTAAAAGCCTTCTATTGACAAAAAATGCAACAAAATTAGCGTTGAAAAATTGTCATTTTTCAGTTTTTCACTTTGTGCAGACTAAATTTTTCAAAATTCATGAAGCAAATGACAGATTCCAGTGCAGCACGGCATTTTGCACATTTCGCAGCCCAACTGTGTCACTAGACACTTTTTTGCTTCTAAAAGGACTACGTTTTTGTTAGCCCTTCCTATACTTGTAGCATAAGCGTATGGAAAAGTGTTGATGAAGAAATGGGTATTCCACGCGTTTTGGATCATTCTGTCCGCATTTCGAGATTTCTGGACAATGTTTCAAACTATTTTGAAAATCTGAACAAGCCATCAGAATTTTTGGCTGATGCTGAGCAGCATCTGTCAACGTGCGGACGAAGCGGTTCTCATCAATGCATACTATGGAAATTTGGCAAATATGATAAAAAAATATTTTAACGTTGTGATGCACAAACGTCGTACCCTTCGGCTGGAGAAAACTACGTCAGAAGACAGCCATGTCAGGAAGCACCAATGGGTTCAGCTGATATGGTGAAACGCTTAATAATACCCTGGTGCAGAAAAGGAAGAAACATAACGATGTATAATTTTTTCACCAGTATACCATTGGCTGAAGATTTATTGGTTGAAGCGTGAAGAGAAGATACTGGAACATCAGAACTGGAAACCATGTTTCAATGATCATCATACTGCTTTTGTGACCATTGCTCTGATAATCATAGCACGGCCAAATAAACGTAGATCAATAGATTTGTTACGCCATTTTTTTGAATTTTTCAGATAGAATGGACTTAAAATTAATTTCAAATAATGACATTTTAATCACGGTACATAAAAGTAAATAAACAATACATACTGAAATGAATGGAATGTGGAATATCGATTTCCTGCTCAATACTTTTCCTAAAGACTATAGAAAGGGCTTAGAGAAACGTAGTCATTTTGGAACCTGAAAAATGAATAGATACCTGAAATTGGTCTCCAAATGTGAAGAATAACGTGTTTCATTGAAATGTGTTATTTTTTTATGAATTTTGCAAACCTTTTTCTACTCAAAGAAAAACACTGAAAAATGGCAATGATTTAACGCTAATTTTGTTGCAGTTTTGCTAATAGAACGCTTTGAAATTACTAAAATTGAAAATGTTTTACACCCATCATGTGTAGCATTCTTCGTCCGATCTATTAATGCAAGTTGTATGGACATTGAACATATTTTATGCTTTTTACACGTGTTTCTCTAATGTAGGGTGTACAACACCCCAAGAATCAAACAACGTACTTTTCAACTATATGATATTCTATAGACCGAACAAAAATACCTGTAACAATGACATTATTTTCAAAATATGTCTTATTGTTTCAAAAAACATGTCACAAAGCTTCAGACTGTTAAAATGAAAATTGACGGAGTGCATCGAAAACAGAACCCACTAGGGTGTGCCACACCTCAACAATCTACCAAAGCGTTAAGAAAACGCGGCAAAAATCTTGACCGAAGAAGGTCATCCCATTGCATCAGTTTGCTTCACTGAACTTTTACATCCACAAATAAAAGCATATACACCTAGACCTCTATGTTATTGCGTGCATATCATTACAATGACAGACAAGAAGAAGCTTTATTCCATATACGTTTCAATGACAATTCTTATTGCTATAATCTAAGCTGTACACAAGTGCATAATTATCATTGAAATAAATTGACATTCTACAGGTGAGAACAGCAAAACAATTTATATATGAATTTTCTATTGTAATATTTACATTTTCTACAATACCCTGAAAATATTTCAATGTTACTAACAATGTGAGCAAACTTTTTATTGGTAATTCAGATTTGAATGAGGCAAATATGTTTAGCAATTTTGAATTTTTTATACGCTTGATAATTTTGACCAAATTTCAGGTTAAATTTTTTCTTTAAATATGATTACATTTTATTATTGAAATGTATATGTAAAATTTTTCAAAATATGCCATTCATGTAGGGAAAATTATAAAAATGAAAAATGTGGAACAACCTCATTATTTTTTGATATTTTTGGGACGTTTTAAAGTGATTAATGATAATTTCAAATCTTTCCTACCCAGTAGTGAATGGCTGACTTCTAAATATAGATTTAATAATTGGCATTGAAGAAATTACGAGGTGAATTTTCTTTAAGCAAATTCGTTGCGTGTGGAAAAAATTCTTTTCATAATGAAAAAATGGTGTATTGCGTGGTTCATTGTATTTATTGAAAGCGGATATATTCATTATGCATTGTAAACTGAAAATGCTAAATAAACAAATTTACACACTATTTGTAAAGGCATCTCTTTAAATTCTTAACGTTTAAAATTCATTATTATTAAACATGTGTTAAAATGAATAATTGGGATATTTGATAAAAGATTGAATTGTCTCTACAAAATTTAATAATGCTTACCCTATACATTGGAGAGACGTATTTGTTAAGAATGTTTGTTTTTCATGCAATTGTATTCCCGCATTAAAGATTGTATTAAATGAATAAAAACCTGGTCAAACATGCAAGGAAGAAATAGTACTACATGAGCATCATTTTAACGGAAATTCACACAAATAGGCAATGTCCAATATAGAATTAGATATATTATTAAATTTACAGAAATCTGTGAATATCACAAGTTTTATTTGCGTTATGAAAAATTGTGATGGAATCTTTACCTGAATGTTTATTCTTTATTTTATTAAATAAATATAGTATCAAGAAATACATGGATGTCAATTTATATAAATAGATGCAAAAGTGACAGAAAACGCAGAAGCACCTTCATTTTGGAAAATAGCAGCAATCAATGAAGCTTTTGGTTTTTACTTTATTTTACTTTTTCACAGCAGTGAGTATTTATTTTAGGCATAAGAATATTTAGCATAAGTGGAAATTCATTTTTTAAATAAAAGTGCTTTCATTAAAATTAACACGCAATGAAAATGATAAAAATCTATGAGGAGTATTCTTTGAATTTCAATATTTTAATATTACTAACAATAAAAAATTATATTAGTTGAAAAGTATCAAACACGTAGTTCTTAAGCAGTAATTTCATCGTTCCGCTTTGTAATATTACTTGTTCATCAGCAATTGTAGAACTTCCTTTATTATAGTGAGTTGCGGTATTTCATATTTTAGAATATTTCGTTTTACATTATTTTCATTTCAAATTACACATTGATTTATAATCTTTTCTCTTATAAAGTAATATTCTTAAGTTGGATTACAATGCACATAGCATTTTCACTGAAATTCAGTTAAAATGTATTTGAAATAAATGTTCACTTTGGAAAAGTATAATTTATATAGTTGATAAATGAAAATAACATTGGAAAAATACGTTTGATTTTCTTCATCAATTAGTGTAATCTTTTTAGAAGCATTGATGTATTTGTGTTTGGGTCAGGGCGTTTTGTAATTTTTGAATTTTATAGGTGAACTCAGAATGTGGGGAAGAGGCAATTGAGAGTCTTGCACTTGTATATAAACCCGTACAACAGGACTCTAAACGCGTTCTTGGCATTGCCTGTCAGGGAGCAATTGTGCCAGGAAGACATCAAAACTATACTGACACCGTTTTAGTATCATCATATTGCATTGTGGAGGAGTAATTGGCTTTTTATAATATTCATCCACTTATTACTAAACGTAACTATGTATTGATATTTCAGTCCACAGGAAGGTTATGTTGTCAGTGTTGGTTCTCCTGATCCTCATGGAGATCTTCAATCAAGTGCACAACAATTCAGGGCGCAACGTATTTTAAATTTTCCATTTGAGCAACATCCAGTTGGAATTTTGAAAACTCCACAACCTATCGTGTACAGTGATTCAGTTAAACCTATGTGCATAGCAGAGGCTCCATTACCAGATGAGCACGTATGCATACTGGGAGTTGTAACAAAAGGAGGTTTAATGACATTGCGTCATGTGCAAATGTTATATGAAAGTGATTGTCAAGAACTTGCGCAAGGCTTGAGTTCATATTTGTGTGCAAAAGTGAAAGAAATTGATGCAGAAGTAGGTGAAACTTTTGGCCTGGACCCATCATTGGTAAGATGATGAAAGAATCCAAATTTATTTGCCCTATTTCATATTTACCTCTAGGATATATATCCATTTGTTGCTCCACTTGAATTTGATATTAGTGGCGTACAATCTGGAAGTGTAAGTATTTGTAAAATTGTATTTAACACTTGGTTGTTGACATCAAATAAATAAATTTATTTCATAGTTGGAAACACCACTCTTCTGTTTAACCAATGAGCATCCAACATGGTCTGTTTATGGATTTGCGATGAACGCATATGATGTGACAGATCCTGAAAGTCCTATTTTGTTTTCTGATGTATCAAGTGATTTGAAAGCTATAAAGCAGCATAGTGACGTCACGTATCAAGAATGGGTGCAATCCATGTTGGCTAAGCGAAGCTAAACATTTCTTTAATTTTACCATTATAATTGTGTAATAATTTGTGCTTATGAAAGAGAATAAAAAATTAAAATGCATTCGTAATGTTCAATTGAAAAATGATTTTCCATGACGCTTTCATAATTGAATTTCTGCTTAGAAGCACTGAATTAAACATGATTATTCCATGTTATTACATTTTTAAAATTTTTTTAAATGAATTTCATGTTCTCCTTACTTAAATCCTATTGAGGAATTGTTATTACTTTTTGTTTTTTTTTGCTTTAAATTATCATGTTATTTTAAAAGTTCTCAAGAAATCTATGATTTTGGAACTTTATAAAACTACGAACAACATTGCAACATTGTTGAATTTTAATATCCTTACGCAATAAGTGTTCATAGCATCATCTAATCTGAATTTTCAATAAAACACCTCAAAATTATCTCTGCATATAGTAAGATGCATTAAAATTTGTCATTGTACTAAAACTGAAAATTTCGTGTTTCCCAATTTACATTACGTATAGTAATAGCACTGTTCAAACTGATGCAAATTCTTACAACTGATTCATATATTGTGATCATTTCCTATTTGCTGCTTCAATGAATCCTGGAGTGGATATTATCAGTTCTCGTTATTGCTAAGAGGATTCCTCTTTCATTATTAGATGCTTGTTCATTCCTTAGCTATCCGCTAGATTGTTAGTCTTTTAATATGGTGCCAAATTGGAAGCAAATGCAACAAATGCAAATGCTGACGCAGTATTTCAACTACTAATCACGGATAATAATGTAAATGAGGAGTGGGTAAGATGGGTAGTTGCGCACGTTGTTAAACAACGTCCTGCTATTCCCCACTTGAAAAATAGGGCCGCTATGATCGAGTGCACACTGTTGGAAATGTTATTACATTACATGTGGAAAGGTTGGCTGATATGCATAAGGCATAAAGCTGATAGGCTGATGCAGTAATCACTCGGTTCTAGTAAATACTTGATGGCTGACTCTTCATCGTAAGTAAATTACTGGTGGCCATGCTCATGCAATGACAACCAACGCCATTAGTATCCAATGAGAATTAGACATTCAACATCCATTGCCTCTTTGATGGATTGTTCACGTTAGGTACGTTGTTGGATTCTCTGGGTGTGGCACACTCCACATTAAAAAATCACATGTAAAAAGCCTAACATATGTTCAAGATTTTAGAACCTTCCTTTAGCAGATTCTACAATAAATACTGTATATGATGGTATTGAAATATTTTTCATTTTATTCAATTAAAAGCCTTCTATTGACAAAAAATGCAACAAAATTAGCGTTGAAAAATTGTCATTTTTCAGTTTTTCACTTTGTGCAGACTAAATTTTTCAAAATTCATGAAGCAAATGACAGATTCCAGTGCAGCACGGCATTTTGCACATTTCGCAGCCCAACTGATGTCACTAGACACTTTTTTGCTTCTAAAAGGACTACGTTTTTGTTAGCCCTTCCTATACTTGTAGCATAAGCGTATGGAAAAGTGTTGATGAAGAAATGGGTATTCCACGCGTTTTGGATCATTCTGTCCGCATTTCGAGATTTCTGGACAATGTTTCAAACTATTTTGAAAATCTGAACAAGCCATCAGAATTTTTGGCTGATGCTGAGCAGCATCTGTCAACGTGCGGACGAAGCGGTTCTCATCAATACATACTATGGAAATTTGGCAAATATGATAAAAAAATATTTTAACGTTGTGATGCACAAACGTCGTACCCTTCGGCTGGAGAAAACTACGTCAGAAGACAGCCATGTCAGGAAGCACCAATGGGTTCAGCTGATATGGTGAAACGCTTAATAATACCCTGGTGCAGAAAAGGAAGAAACATAACGATGTATAATTTTTTCACCAGTATACCATTGGCTGAAGATTTACTGGCTTAAACGTGAAGAGAAGATACTGGAACATCAGAACTGGAAACCATGTTTCAATGATCATCATACTGCTTTGGGTGACAATTGGCTCTTGGTATATTCAATAGGCACACGCCCAAATATAAACGGTAAGAATCCAATAGGATTTTGTGTAACGCGCCTTTTTTTTTGAATTTTTCCGAGATTAAGATTGGGACCTAAAAAATTAATTTTTCAAAATAAAGTGCCCTTTTAAAATACCCGGGTCCTCTTAAAATGTAAAAAAAACACCATTCCTTTCTCCTGAAAGTGAAATAGAAATGTGTGGAAAATATCGCAATTTTCCCTGCGCGCAAAATCTTTTTCTCCCAAAGAAACATCATAAAAAAAGGGCGTCTTTGAGAATAGCGTCGTCCTTTTTTGAACACCTCTGAAA